>NW_010130433.1:50417-222616 GCF_000699245.1 Pterocles gutturalis | reverse complement strand
AGATATTTTAGGAAGGGTTTTGAACGCAGGATCTGTTTCATGATTGCTTGGGATTATAAGGAGTCAATTCAGTCACCCAGGTGGTCTCTTTGATTGAGACTTCTCCAAGCTGTTAAAATAACACATCTTAGTGTGGTATCTGTGGAAATTAAATAAAACCATTCCATGTTGTACAATAGAGCAAATCTGGATCAAGGACAGTTACAGTAGTTGACTTCAGCTGTGTGGTGCATTGCGGGCACTTTCAGGGTTGAGCCCTCGGCTGTGCTAAAAGGCAACATCTGGGTATCCATAAAGGAAAACTTCTTTTGCCATGTGCTTTTGAAGTACATGATGCTCACCAGGGCTACCTGGCTGCTTTTGAAGTACATGGTGCTCACCAGGGCTACCTGGTTGAGGGGCGATGCAGCACTCTCCAACGGCATGCCACACATGTCCCCATCTGCATGGAAAAGAGGCGGGGAGGGGGACACACGTCGTCCTACTCACCCAAGCCAAAAGACCAGGTCTGTGTGAGTAAATGAAGCAAGTTGGGACCACTCTCCGTCCCTAAGGGCAAGAGGCACAACTCACAAGGCACTGCTAAACCTTCTATCTTCCCCTCCCCACCTGCACACAGACCTCATTAGGGTTGCCTGTTGGTCCATGCTCTCCCCTGAACCAAGCTCAAATTAGTCAATGCCAAGGGCCAAAGTTGTGCCAGGACTGTGCTACTGTCCGGACAGCATGGGTGACAGTAGCCCAGTGCTCAGCACCAGGCCATGGCCCTAACTAGCCTTCTAGCATAAGTGTACCCACACATATCTTGCAGTGGTTTGTCTTTAGCACCAGAAATACCTCATGAAATGGATTCATGGTTACAGATTGCTTTATGAAGTAACTAAGTCAACTGAAGCTCATATCCTAATTCTCTCCCTTTCTTATTTACCTGGCAGTTCGACTGACTCTGCTTTGGGTATCTCAAAGATTATTGAAAGTGTGATCCACTTTTAATTAATCAATACTTGTATGAGCACCACAGCATTTTAGTTCCTGCTTCTAGAGCAGTACTTTTCTACCGTGAAGGTGGGTCACTTATTACAGTTCACTAGAGAAGGACAGGAGGTTTTTTTCGATAGCATCTTCAGTGTGTGTATTTAACACCACTTTACTTGTTGATGGTCAAATTAACATTCACGTAATTTAAGCTGATGGGGCAAATTGGGGATTGATTTGGTCTGCTGCTTTTAAGGACTTACTTTTTCAATTATTTTTTCACTAACACCGAATTTAATTTCATTACTTTTCTTGCTTGTGTGGAAAGTTTATTGTATTTCCCATTTTGACTTCTTACACTCAGAGTCTGACTGCTGATCTTATGGCCCTCTGTGTTTCCTAAATGAAAATTTAGATACATTTAAATTTTAGCCATGCCCATGGCATCTTTTAGAAAAAGCATTTGGAAAGATTAAAAGTCTTCTTCTACTTAAAAACTGCACCTAATCCTCTTTATGAAATCCATCAAAGATCAACTCATATTACTTTTGAAAATCATTGAGCTTCAGTTTTATGTGCTGCTAGGTATGGAGCAACATGTGGAGCTTCAGCATCTGACAGACAACTGTCAGCTGAGTGCAGTTAAGTATGTGATAGTTCTACTCAACCTATTCGAACTGTTAGGTGCTGTCTGCCTCATACCAGCACCTTGGTCTGTATGCAGAAACAAACAGGTACAAATATAGATCATTGAATGTCAATGAGAGATGCTCCCACTGGCCCCATCTATTCGTATTTTGGATCCTCCGATAGTGCTTGCTGAAGCTTCAGTGTTCTTTTATGATGTCTTCTGGTACCCTTACTGCAGCTCTCTTCTCTCTGATCCACATCACAGAGAAATGTCTCTAGGAAAAACCTGAGTGAACAGGGGCTTTAGGTGGCATCACTGGCACTGAGGAATGGACAAAGGCACCAGTCTGATGTCAGAACTGAGCTGTCACAGAATCACATCTGTTCTGCTACAGATACACATGCTAGAGCATAGCAAATGTGAATCCAGGTCCAGTGTTCCCTGTAGTAATCCGAGTAATTGGATCTTCTGGTTGAAAGGCTTTAAATAAACATAATGAACTGTTCATAGCAGCGCCCTACAACCTCATTCAAAAGTTATTATACAAAAAGTGAAATGTTCCTTATTACCCTTCTGGAGGGAAGCTTTTGGAGATAAAATATATCTACCCACAACTGGATTGTGTTTATAACACCTGAGAAATCAGAAGGAAAGTATCTAAAAAGAGTAAATGTGCTATAGTCCAGGTTTGGTTTTAGAACCAATGTGTCTGATTTTCCCTTCTTCTCATCACAATGTGTCGTGCACTGACCATCTAAAAAGAGTAAATGTGCTATAGACCAGGTTTGGTTTTAGAACCAATGTGTCTGATTTTCCCTTCTCATCACAATGTGTCGTACACTGACCAGACGATGTTAGCAACATCATCAGTCTGGATGTTAGCCAGAGTGTTCTCTCTACTTTTATTTCTTTTTTTCACTGTGCATGAATCACTTCTATTGGTGAAATAAATGAAACAGGATATGGCAAAAAGAAATAAAAGCACTATTAAATGTTTTTGTAAATGGTATATATATTGTCTGCTACTTTTCCTTTGATACAGTATCCAAGTGCACTAAAAAAAGTAATAAAGTGCTGATGCAACATGGAATTTTTTTGTAATGGAAATAGATTTATTTTTAAAGACCCTCCTATTATAGATTAAGGTATGAAAAAAGGAACTGCCAGCTTTACAAGAGGAAATAAAAAAGTCGGAGTAGACACAAAATTTGAAATCTTTAGTATGTAACTGAGATGCTCTGTTCTTTTCATAGATCTGGGTAATTTCAGTGGTCGGACAAGAAGTGCCGTCTCTGTACGTGAAGGTCAAGGAGTTGTTCTGATGTGCTCGCCTCCACTTCATTCGCCAGGTACAGTAAACTACAGCTTGTTTGCACACTGGTCCTTTACAGAATGCTCATTATTAGTTCTCGGTATTTTAGATACAACATGTATTTGGTTGCAGAACTTTAAAAATTAAATATCCACCATTCTGATGACAGGTTTTAGAGTACCAAAGGAGTAATTAAACCTCATACACTGCAAATGTCACTGAATAGCACCAGAATTTCTGTTACAAGATTGTCTTATTCCCAGTATAAAACTTAAATGTAACAACAATATTCTCAGTGCCATCAGTGGTGAATATGCTGCCTTGAGGTCACAGAAGATTTCTTTCAGAGTTTAGAAGTCTTCAGAAGTTGTTCCAAACGTCAGTGCCAAAATACAGTTGTCTTGTTTTCATTTACCACCATGATTTTGGTTGTCTCCTCTTGCTGTGTAGCTTAATTTCCAGTACAACTGCATCATTGCAAGAAGTTGGAAATATCATAAATCCCACGAAATGCCTGTGGATTCCCCAATGAAACTGTAGATATTCTAGAGAGGTTACATTTTTGCTTTTCAAATTGGCTCTCCCGCAATGTCTGCAGATAGCTAAGTACATCTTTATATTTGCATACCATGTAACACCTGGAGACACGATGGTAGACAGAATATCTTGTTTTTCAATAGATGCAGAGTAATTTATCCTTTTCCTCTTCAGGAAATGAGGTCTGTACTGAGGGGATTTTTTCAATTCATCCAAATCTGAGCCCTGGAAAAAGTCACACTGCAGAGGGAAGAGATGTAGAAAAAAAAAAATCTCCTCTGCATTTCTGTTAGAGAAATGTGTTCAGTTTATTTATTCTGGAATTATTGTTATGACTGTTTTTGCAATTGTTTTTACAATTATCAGTGTAATTAACGCTTGCTATCTTCTAGCCATTTCTATTCTTTTCTCTCTTCTGAGTATATTGTCTCGCTATGGTTGCCTTTATAATCTGTTTCGGGTGTTGACACTGCAGTCGCTGTGTGACAGAATTGAGTGCATGGTGTAAAGGCTTGATTATGATAAGCAAACTGGGAGGGAAAAGACGTAGGCAGAAAAAGTGAGAGACCGTTTCAACAGCACAACAATTTTGATTTCCCCAAACAAACTGAGAGTATAAGGATGGATGAGTATCAGTAGTGAAGTAGTCCTATGCTTTGTAACAGCTGTCATTCCACAAAGTGTAACTTATATGTCATCAAACTGTTTAAGGAGTTTAACATCAAACTGATTAAAATTATACTTTTAAACTTATATTTAGACAGATTCCAATGCAATGTTCTACTGTAATACACACATTGCCTTTGATGGTGATAAAAACAGTATCTCTCATTTTCCTCAGTGAGCCAGCAAAACCCCTGCTGTGGAAACTACTGGGCTCACAGACAGCGTTCAGTTGGTTCAGTTTATATTATCTGAGTACTGGTATGCTATGCCAGCAGGAAAATTACATCTAGAAAAGTATTTTGAACACCTCTTAGCATAATTCTGTTACCATAGCTATGCCAAGAAAGGTTCTGCATGTAGAGGAGTAATCACTGAAAGCTGAAAGATTGCACTGATATGCAGATGTAAACATAACCTCATGTGAAAGGGAAGGGAATTGGCCTCCCTTTGTTTTGTCCACCATGTAATGAGGAATGACATGCAATTTTTCTCCAGCTCCCTACTAGCAAAATACTGAGGAGCTGTAAGTCCTTGTGGTACTGCAATGGGACTGCAAGTGGTATTATTAGTGCAGTGGCTGGTGTCTCCTGGGAAAGGGGAGAGCTACCTCCATGGACCTTCCAAAAAATTCCACACCTGGTGATGTCTCAACAATAAATCATTCCATGAATCTCCAGCAATAAGGTTTAAGACATTAATTAAAGATGACTGCCAGATCAGAGTCAGTTTGTGAAAAATATTTTTGGACAAAAGCAGAACTTTAAGGGGAAAGTGTGTGAATTTAATTCTGAAATTAGGTAGTGAATATGAAACTTATTTTCCAGATACAAAACTCTTGCAAAGCAGAGCAACTTCAAAGATTCATGTGCAGCAACATCTAAAATACATTTTTAATTTTTTTTAAAGCACTCCATTTCTGGATAGTCCATTTTAGCTTCTGTGTCTTATTTGGAAATATGATATTGTCTCCTATATAGTCCTAAGAAACTCTGGCCCTTAAAATCACCTGGGAGACAAACTTTCAAGTGAATACTAAGGTATTATAGTGGATATATCTAAGCTAAAGTCTATTTAAAGCATGTGCGAAATGTGTGAATATCTAACATTAACAAGATCATGACTTATGAGGGTGTTTTTGATGACAGAGAATTTTTTTGATGAAGACTGCAAGCTTCACTATATTGATTTATTCACATTGATCAGCACCTTTAGAAATAATTTTCACTTACTTATCCCAGGAGATAAATCCATGATCAAACCTAATCACTCTCCACAACCTCATAAGCAATTCATCCTTCAACAGAATCCCATTCCTCAATCTCTAAAGTCAATAACTGCTTATAAACTTGCCTAAGAATTTCAGGATTAAGCCCTTTTAGAAAAAGACAATAACATTGTAGGAAAAGAAGTGGCTTAGTGAAAGAACACTGTATTAAAAGAGATCTAGATCTATTAATATATTTTTGACAAAGAAAATAGTGTTGATTGAATAATAGCAGAACACAATTCTAAAAAAAATCTGAAAGTCTTTACAAAACACACACTGAAAAAATACTACACTAATCTCTTTTGACAAGAATTTAATCAGAAAACAAGTTTCATATGTATACAGTTTTGATTTCTGTTTATTAATGTTTATTAATGCTGTGATATATTACCAAGAGGTAATGCAAGAAACAAACAAATACAAACTTGTGATATATATAGATTATTCATGCAGGTTTTCATTATATTGTTGTTCAAATATTTTATAGAAGAAATACAGAAAAAAAATGTGCACCTGAAATATATTCAGAATATTTGTAGTGCAGATTCAGATGAGAGATTTATTTCTTGGTTTTAATAAATGAGTTTGTTAACTTATTGTCACTTTTGCTGAGAAGTAGCTGAGTGCCAAAATGAGGGAGTTTTCCAGGAGAGACACTATCTCTTCCTTCAGAACAGTGAAGAAAACATTTAACCAAAAGGATTTTTTGCAGATTACTCACGACAAAAAGCCACCAGCAGATTCTCACCTCCTGCTTTTCCTGGACCATCACTCCAAAGTACTTCCTCTGACTTCATTGGGAGTCCTGTATCATTTTCGTGTATCTACTGCAGAAGGATTTCCACTAATACTTTTTTTGTTGCAAATCTTTAATATGTCCCTTGTAAAACATATTAATTGCAGAAAACTTGATCATCCATAAACATAACATTTTATCCTTTTTTTTTTTTTCTTCCATAAACCTAACATTTGACTCTTCGTCACCCCCCATTAGTTTTTTCTCCTAGGTGAGTTTCCTAGACAAGTTAACTCTTAGGTACCCTTGTTAAATGAAAGGCTCATTAACCTCCAATAGCTTAAATAAGAAGCTTTGTTTGATGTCTCTGCTGCTTTTTTTCATAAACAGGATTATGTTTTTTCATAGTGGTATTCTAAAGGATGTAAGTATAGTGTTTTATTCAGTCATTTAATCATCTTAATTACAAGGCTTATCACAGTGAGATTAAAAATGAATGAAAGATTTCATCCAGATTTACATGTTTCCCTCAAAATTAATACTTTCAGCTGAGCTTTCTAAGGCTTTTATTCAAAGCTTTCAGTATGAGCTTAATAGAGAACGATGGTCCCCATTGTTAGAATGAGAACAGCGCTGATGCACACAGGGGAAGGCAGATGGGTGCTCCCTCCCACCTCAAAGAGACGCTGCTGTCTGCAGGGAGCACTGCTACATAATCTTTCCACAGCATATAACATCTGTACAGACGTTAAACTATAACTTTTTTTTATTTCCTTCGAAAGGAAAAAGCTGACCTTACCCAGTTTGGAAACTGTGTTATAGGCTGCATCTTTTGTGCCTCCCCTTTAGCATTATAAAACTGTAGTTTTCATGAGAAATGTTTCACCAAAAATGATTAATACCAGTGCTATGGGGATCAAATTCCTTCCTGTGCATCTTCTGTATGTCTGCGTAGAGTGTTGCTAACTGGCAAGCTGCTAAAATAAAACTCTTTCTACCAAGGTCCAGGAGGCTTTGTCTTGTTCTTCTATTTCCTACACAGCTGTCCCAGTCCTCCTATTAATTGGAGAAAGTCATGTCAAATAATGTTTTTTTAAGTTGTTCTGAGCTCCCGTTTGTGTGTACTTTGGACATACGCAGAAAACCTCTTTGGAAGTAAACAAAACCAATCACTTCTCACTGTTCAGGGTCTGCAAAAGGAATCTGAAAGCTGAGTTTGTGTTAAAACTGCAGTTTTGGACTGCAGCTTCACTACAAGTAGGAAACCAAGTCCAACTGAAGTGCAGTAGCTCTCTTGTTAGAACTCCCCTGGTTAAGCCCATACTGCACAAATTATGCATAGAAATAACGAGACAAACTCTAAATGACATCATCTGTGTACAGCATTGTTAGGAGTAGACTTCTCCAGGCAAATTAGTTGTGATAACAAGATTGTTATGTTTGGGCTGGACTGCCTTCAGTACACTCATTAACTTGTTTACAGGCAATTGGCGGAGGTATCTGCACACAGGACACAGCAAATCCCGTTTTGAAGGCATCCATACACCCTCTAGCTCTCCATTTACTAAGCTGGCTTTTGTGAATGCAATTCACACATGTCTAACTTTATATATATGAGGGTCACAAGGTTATCTGAAGGCTTTGGATTCAGACCCAGGATCCAGGCATCTAACAGGGGCATTTCAGTGCACAACATCAGACAACTTCCATATTTATGTGGATCTAGCCATTACCAGTTTCTTCAAAATCATAGGAAGCCTACATGAACTTAAATCTCTGAATCCCCATCTGTCTCTAGACATGACTGGATGCTACTTTGTCGTGTTAGCCTGTCACTACTGGTGAGATTTATTCCTGACCATGATTTGTGATATCAATCTAGTTCTGTATATATTGAACGGTAAAGTAACATCCCAGTTTTTTCTATTATATATTTTTTCAAATCTGACTTTTGAAATCAACTTCAGCATGGAAAGCTATGTAATTCACTTCCAGGAGAAATCAATGTCTAGGTGAAAGCCACATTTCTCCTCTCACTTTGAGAACAAGGAGGACTATTTTGCTGGTTCCTATCAAAGCACTATCCACTCACAGCATTTCCCAAAAAGCAGCTGGACAGGTCGTGCCTCCAACGATGACTCTCCCTTAAGCTGTGCAGAACTTATTCATCAGTCACTACCTTCTATTAGTAGTTTGTAGAGGTGAATATGTGTGATACTGGTGATGGCAAATAGAACATTTCACATTTACTGGATGTGATTATCTGATTATCTCATCCTAACTGCTATGCTTTCTGGGAAGGTAGAACTGTCCAGTACCTGATGTTTCTCCTTATACTAGCAAAAGGGAGATTTAGATGAACACTGAAGTTGGAGGTCTGGGTGGGGTTTTTTTTGTTTTGTTTTGTTTTTGTTTTAATGTTGAAAAGGAAGCCAAATATGTGCCCTAGACTTAATGAACAGTTGAACTGTAGCAAGGGGATCTATATGAAGACATACAGGACATTCATCTTAACTCTATTTTGTTTCACAATTGCATGCCACAGTTTGTTCTTCACTCACTTTAGTTCATTGTGGGAGCATGATGCTGAGTAACAGAAACAGGTCACTTAAGTAATGGTATTAGAAAATGATTGCTAACTATACAGGAAAGAAAAGTTTATTTAATAAGCCCTTAATATGTCATATATAGAAGACAAGACGGTACAACTTTATCGTTTCCTTATGTGTCCATAACATATAGATGATCATAATGTACATATAAAATGTTTTAAAACCACTGTTTTGAGAGCCACACGTATCAACCGAAGGAGTTAGCTATCACAAGTTGAAGAGTTTCTGCACTTCCCTCTTAGACTCTACTATATTTTTGTGTTTGACTATAACTGTATGTTATTTAAGCTTGAAATTCGCTTTTCAATAATGGGAGAAAAGAAAGTTTTAGAAGAAAGGTTCATTCACAGCCCTTTAAACTTGATATTTCTGTCCTGATCATGGGTTAATTTCATAGTGTCATCTCATCTCTTCACCCACATTTTTCCCTGGAAGAATCATAAAAATGTTTCCCTCTTGCATCCCCTACTTTATCACTTTTACTAGACTGCTTTTGAAACCTTCTTGTCTAATAATGCTAATTCCCATGTGTGTTATCATTAAAGTGGATGTCCACGGCCCTTGACATGGCTCAATATAGGAATCTGTATTCTTTATCTGTGCAACTGATTGATGACTCTGCCTGTGGTTTTCATTATGGAATGAACAAACACAATTAACTTTTTTTTTCTTCTGTGGCCTTTTCATTACTGAATATATGACCAGTAATTTTGATGACGACTTCCCTAGAGCACTTTATAGGGTGTCCTTCCTCAATCTTGTTGAAGGCATGCGTCTGAAGATATGAAATTTAAGAGTTTGGGAATGATAGAATTTTCTGTAGGGTAGCATTGTAACAAGCTATGTCTGCCAATGAGGAGTTACTCCCAGTCTGTTGGCAATGTGTTGTTATTAGATTTTAATTACATTTTAATGATCTACATGTGTTCCAAATTCTAGACAATATCGGTATAGATGGCATATAGATAAATAATCATTACTGATTTAAACTTTCTTGTCATAGAAGTCTAGATTTTATTTTATTTCTTTTTAAATAATTTGAAAAGTAATAAATGAACAGAAATGCATTATTGGTCCAACTGTAGCAAATTCTCCCAAGGAACTCGCAATTTGGTATTAAAAAAGAACAACCCCAAAACATTTCTAAATGTCATCAGTGTTGATAAATCACCCCCACCTCCTTAAAAACACTAGTAATTCTTTAAAAAATGTGCAAAGCTACACTAGAATCTGAAAGCTTAGTGTCCCTAGACCCCCTGTGTCACTCACTGGAGCTGTTCTTCCCTTCGGGGACTATGAAAATGTAGTGAAAGAAAGCTGGTTGACCTTGGTCAATTAAGGCAGTGCACAAAGTTGGATGAAGGGGCAGCCCTGACAGGGCACTGCTTAAGGGACGTGTGCTGTAGTTTCTCAGCCACACTATTGTCAACAAATATTAACCCAGCTGCCAGTTCAGGAGAATCAAAGTGAAAGGAGATACCAAGAGAAGAGGGAGGAAGCACAGGAGATTAATTAATTTTAAAAATATGTTGAGTATGCTGGCCCTCGGGCTCATGCTCTATTGCCTATCAGGCACCAGCTGCATGTGGTTATTTCTCTACAACTTGTCAAATGGGACAGTAATGATGAAAAGTTTCTATAGTGGGCAATCTCCTCTCCCCTGAAGACAAGTTACTAGCCTGTTACTGATATGTCCCAACAAATTAGACATAACTATCAGGAACCCCTCAGTCTAGTAATTAAACAAGACAGCATTGTCCTGCCAGGTTTAACAGAAATGTGTGTTCATGGTATCACAACCATATTTTCCACAACTAGTATTGTAAAGGTACTCATTAAAATAGGAAATGGTATTGCAAAACCTGTTTCTGTGGCACAGACTATGTAACTTCTAAAATACCAGGACCCCAACACAGTAGATCTAAGACTGGAGTAGTATACAGCAGTACAGTCACAGAGGTGCAGGGCTCTCACAAAATTAACCCTCTCATAATAACCTTTCTATCAGAGTCCATTTGATATATAGTTCTGATGATTTAGTAAGCTCGTGGTTGGAATACCGTTTTACAAACACATCAGTTAGTTAAATGCCAGAAGGACCATTTTCTTTTAGACAGAAAATTCCTAATTAATCCCAATTACCTCTCCACTTCATGCCACAGAAAAGAGTAGAGTGAGAGTGAACATATTAATCAATGTAACTAAAGAGAAGAAGCCAGAAATATTGTTGATCAGACAGCTGAAAAAAAAGGAAACAGAATAAGGAGGAAGAGATGAAAAATGATTCATTTCTAAAGGTCTGGAGCCTAGCTTTTCTGTCCAATACAATTCTGGGGAAATCTTAAAGGATTTTTAAAAACGATGAAAACAGTGGAGTTTTCAGAAAATGCAACTCTTCCCAGACAAGACATGATTAACTGAATTCAAAGGTGATTCTGGCAGAGACGATTGCTGAAAATATTAGGAGGACAGTCTTGATTCAGAAGGATAAAGCTTTGGACTGAACTGATCTGAGCCATACAAGATGCCGTTAACAATTTTCCCTCTATAATAAAGTCAGTTATTCCTTATTTTGTAAGTACCATATGAAAGTAAATTTACAAGCATTTGAGGTGATACAATGCTTAATGAGACATAGATTTTCATATAACTTTATTTAATCAGTTCAGGAAGAGAGTTACAAATCAATGAAGCGGCATGAAAAAATTCTATCTGAGATATCTAGTTTTCTTATTTCTTTTTCAAAGAGGAAATTAGAAATTGTTTGGAAATATATATCTAGATGTATTTATGTTCTTTTCCTACCCAATACAATTGTAAATGGTGTGACAATAGTTAGAACTTAACAGCAAATATGCTAAAGGCGATTGCTTGGATTTTTCAAGGAGAAAATGACTGAACAAATATAAGCATAATATCATAGAGTTCAGACAAAAATCTGAATGATTACAGCCAAATCTAAACCCCTCTGCAGCAGCACATATGCATCCTTTATCTTCTGACCACAAAAGATGTTTTCCAGAACAATAACATTGGAAAATTACTTCTTTTTGATCACAATGTCATCTTTTTAACAATGTAATAATTAATACACAATTCTGATAATTTGATTGCCCACTTCTATCTTCTGTGTTCTCATGCTATGTTCCAATATTGTTTAAATAATTGCTGATGACTTCATTAGCCAGCTAATACAATTCCTGTTGTGTTGATGCTATTACCCTAGAGCGGAGAATCTGTAACTGGAAAATTTCACTGCATTTATTGGTTTATTGAAGCGTTAATTTTAATGGTATTTTATTCTTTCAATAACTAATAAAGTCTTCCATTGGAGACTATGGGGATAAAAATTCAGGAAGCAGAGAATGGGAAGAAGGATACAGACAATACTGATGAAGGGTTTGTCTCAGTTTGGCTTTTGCCACAAAACCACAAGATCCTTTAGGAGTTTAGCAAACTACTGTGTCCTTTCAATCCTGAAGACTCTATTTTCAGCTCTGACAAATGCAAGATGGAAGGAAGAAGCACTACCCATTTTACAGAGTATAACAGTGGATGATCTACAAATAAAATTTCAAGGAAAAACTAAAGTTATGCTGATTTAGAGTCCATGTCTTGTGACTTTGCCACATCATGCTTAATGCTTAAAAGAAAAAGGGCTTTGAAAAACATAATTAGTCTTCTGAAAACTATGCATGTACTCAGCACAGGAGGGAGTATATTTTGCTGTTGTTTGCATTACTTTAGTAATGATATTTCTTTCAGAAAAAAAAATCAAGGAGAGTTGGACAAATATCTTCTTTTTCCATGTGATATGTATACATAATGTGACACATCAGGTGTCACTTTGCTATTGCTGAGGGGTTGAGGAGGAGAGATTATAGTCATGGGACACTGCCCTAGGCTGAAAGTAAAACAGAAGGCTATGTATTATCTCTAAATAACAATTATGTGACAAGTAGAAGATGGATGGAAGCAGTTCTCTGGGTTTCCAATAATGTAGAACAACGTGCACAGGGACTCAACAGTGTATTTTCTGTATGGATAAACAGGTACGAGTTACAGTCCCTACACTGTTAAATTTTAAAAGATTGATTGTTGCTGAGGTTATTTGTAGTTGTTTATTTGTACAACATGGTTGAATGGCATTATCAATGTTCTTGCGCACTTTGCTAATATGACACATATCTTTCTTCTTATCTGCTCTGCCTTATTTAATTAAGGTGAAAAAATCATCTGTCACTGTCATTCTGTATACTTAAAAATTGTCTTTTGAGGACTATAAATTTGGGATTACGTTATTTTCTTAACCATATCCTCACATGTTTCGTTGAGTTCAGAAAGATGTAATGGAGAATCTGTTCCCTAGTACCTTTAAGCCTAGAAAACATACCAAGAAGGAGCTGAGCACTAGGCCTTGAGCATGCAGGGGATTATGTGACTTATACTGCTAATTTTTTTTTTTTTTTGAACATTTGAAAAGCAAATTCAGAGGGAGGATGAGGGGGTAGCTACCCATCTCCAGTGTTCATCTACACTGCTCCTAAGGGTTTGTTGGCTATAATTATTTTATGTGTGTTTTGACATTTCTTGTAGATGTACAAAGAGCTGGTGAGGAAAGAATATTAAAGATTAAAAGAATTATGTATTAAAGGAGATTTCACTTTGACTGTAGCCTGATTCATGACTGCTGAGAAGTCACTTCCTTCCATTTTCTTCAGTTTCTCCATACAAAAGTGATGATAATTGGGCTGCACTTGATTTGAGACCTTAGAATAAATACCATAGGAACAAAGGAGTAGGCCCAAGGAAGATCCATCAATCATACCATGCCATGGCCATGGTGGAATTCACCAAACACCAACCTGCAGATAAACCCAGGAAAATGCTTTAAATTTATATTAAAACACCTAACGCCAAGACAATATAAAGCAAAGAGGCAGTGGGGTGTATCTTAAGTTCAATACGTGCAGCCATACAAAGGTGACTCTATAGAATCCATGTGCTCAGTTTTTGCCAGTACAATTCCTATGGCAACCACTACATGTAAAGAGTGGTGAAAGAAAGAGTTAGAAAAGATTGTGTTTTGAAGGATAAACTAGAACTGTAGTAGCCTTTTATTTTCATTTCTCCACCTGAAGCCTGAAATTAAATCTTGTTAAATGAATCTTTATGCTATTATTAAGCCTTCCTGGCATTAGGAAACAAGGTGAATGAGTGATAAAGTGACAAATTTGAGTTTTTTTTTCTTGGATGTACAAAAAGGCAAACTGAAATATACACACAAACTCCTTGAGAGACTGTTACTCTGATAGCTGGAGTACTAGTGAGCATTTTCAGACAAATTATAGAATGTGCTTAACAGAGCTTCTGTTGCTAAATGGTGAGCAGAGGAAAGCTACGGATGCAGAGACTTTGCATGTCTCATCTGCAAAAGAGGTAATGTCGGTCTTGCACTTGATGGAGCGATACTCCACAAATTTGGATTATCATCATCCTGTCATTAATCTGTTTTGTTTTGTTTTGTTTTGATGAATGTCCTGGTTATGCCTTTGAAATGTATGAATCGATTGGTATAATTGCAGTGGTCATAAAATGAAATTTCCATGTAATGCATCAGCCCAGATGGGTGTAGGATTCTGGGGTTCACTGCAGGTAACATTGCTCTGGAGTGTAACTTTTCATTGTGCTCATCCCTGCAGCAGACTTAGGTAAGAAGTAGACTATGCCAGAGTAACTACCAAGCCAGTGCCATTAAAATGTAGAGGAAATCAAGTATCATAGCATGATCAGAGAACAAGAAATATGTAAAGTGTGAAAGAGAGAAAAGGAAAAAAAAAAAGTTACTTTAAATTCTGTTGAACTTTTTTCCAGAGAAAATAATTTCCACCTATAAGTATTCTACACAGTGATGTGCTTTCCTGAGCACTAAACAATATCGTCATTTTCCAATGCCGCAATTTTCATGAGTAATATAGTTGTTAGTCATTACCACAGAATTCTTGTTCATTCAAATTATAAAGAAACAATCAACTTGTGTTACTGTATGGTCAACACATTTCCATAATAAAAAACCTTTGAATAACAATAAGCTATCCAAATCAGAGTTTACCAGTGACTTGTCCTGCACATTTGTCACTGCCAAGTTTTATATCTCCTGTAGACCAGTGATTAAAACTGCATAGGTTTGTTTATAACTGTTAAAATGTTCAGCAGAAGAGGACAAAGAATTCTGGAAATGATCCTTTTGATTAAGCTTTACAGTCAGTTTTTAATCCTTTCAATAGAGAATAAGTTAATTTTGAGGTTATTCCAATTCTTTTTTAATCAGTGCATTCTTTTATAAAACATGAATTCTAGGTACGTTACAGAAACTTTTCTTTGTCAATAAAAAGAACAATAAAAATACACTGAGTTAGTTTGACTAGATTTATTTTCTTCCAATATTGTTAATTATATCTCACTTTTTAAATTGGATGTTAAACAAGCCTCATATCTATCACTGAATTGTTTCACCTAAGACTGAAGCTGATGAACTTATAATGATGTGAGTCTTCCTGATTACCCTTTCTAATGCTGGAACAAAATTATCTCTAATTCTTGTCTTTAGAAATTACTAGTCATAGAATCATAGAATCATTTATGTTGGCAAAAGACCCTTAAGATCATTGAGTCCAATATCCCTAAGCACCAAGTCGACATGTCTTGTAAATCCCTCCAGGGGTGGAGACTCAACCACTTCCCTGGGCAGATTGTTCCAACACTTGACAACCCTTTCGGTGAAGAAATTTTTCCTAATATCCAATCTAAACCTCCCCTGGCACAACTTGAGGCTGTTTCCTCTCATCCTGACACTTGTTACTTAGGAAAAGAGACTGACACCCACCTCACTACAACCTCCTTTCAGGTAGTCATAGAGAGCGATAAGGTCTCCCCTGAGCTTCCTTTTCTCCAGGCTAATTTCCCCCAGCTGCCCCTCATAAGACTTGATCCCTAGACCTTTCACCAGCTTTGTTGCTCTTCTTTAGACACACCCCAGCACCTCAATGTCTTTCTTGTAGTGAGGGGCCCAAAACTGAACACAGGATTCGAGTTGTGGCCTCAACAGTGCTGAGTACAGGGGGACAAACACTCCCTTAGTCCTGCTGGCCATAGATGTTTCAGTAGTTCTATAAAGTCAGTAGTATTGATTAAAAGAGCTACAATGGTGATGCTTAAATTTTGAATTAGGTTCTCTGATATTATTATTTGGACTGTTTAACTTTATTGCTTTTTACTGTCCACTTTTTTTTTTCCTTCATAGAAAATAGCATTATACAGTGAAATCTGCATTACATGGTATGTTATAAAATGTAGAACACCAATTTATACGGAGCTTTCAGGATTTTTCTACATAAGTATTGATTTTCATTCCTACCCAATAATAGATGAGTATCAGCAGTAGAGCTGATGTTAGAATTCTTTTTTTTTTGATTTCAAAAGATTTTTAAAACATTCATTTGTAGTTTGTCTGCCTTGTGGTCAGAGTTTTCCCCTCCTGGTGTCTTTCTTAATCAAAAAAATTATTTCAATCTTAACCACAAATGTATCTTTTCCACTATTGTTTTTTTTTTTCCATAAATTTACATCATTTTCACATTTTCCTTATTTACCTAGGACAACAATATATATTGATAAAATGGCCTTAAATTCTGAAATTATAGCATGTCTAAACATTCCTTTACACGAAAAGGTTGCTGAGAATATAGCACCTCAAAAACTATTTCAAAATATGCCGAGAAAATACTTTTTTTTTTTTTTTTCTTAAAAAAAGAGAGCCCATACTTAGGTTGAGTTTGAGTTCTATAAAGTTACTGTGGCATAATATTGAACACTGAATTTATAGGCAATAAGATGATAATCAGCTGTTAAGAAACAGCCAATAGGGATTTATCAAGAACAAACCATAGAAAATCCTTTTTTTTTTTTTTTTTTTGAAAGTGTGAGTGGCCTAATGCAAAGAAAGGCATATTTAGCATTTGGGAATGACTCCTAGATGTAAGAGGCTACAGTCACTGAAGAGCATAGAAAAAGAATCCAAAAGAGCAGTACATCAGAGAAATTTGTTGCAATGAGTAAGACAAAATTCAGCAGATTACAGATTACTTTAGATCAAGTTTACAGATAGTATAAAAAGAAATAAATTATCAAACAGCATTCTTCCTTAGAGAAACACTGCTATTACACAAATGGAATACTTAGTAGAGTGGAAAATCGCATACTTCAATTCTGGGACATACTAAGACTGTAGAAAACCAAGACAACCTATAGAGTTGGTGATACTACTATTTAAATTATCAATAATGTTAATGTCTCAAGTAGAATATCATATCCAGCTTTGAGTCTTACACTATAAGATGTAGAAAAGCAGTAGGGGTGACAACAATAAAACTAAGCAGAGGATTCGAAACCATGACTTCTAACGAAAAGTTAGAGAGATTTGGCTCATCTAGCCTCAAAAACAGAAGCCTGATACACACAAGGATAGTGGTCTTCTGTTGTAACTGTAATCCTTTTATACAGGTCATGAGTAAATTCTCAATACTTTCAATATATTAATCTGAATAAGTAATAAACAGCATTGAAAAAAAAAAGGAATGACATACAAATATTAGGGAAAACTATCTGACTATTAACTGAGCAATGAAATAGGTTATTCTGAAGATCTAGACATAGGAATATAACTCTCTGGACATTTTAAAAACTGTCTGAGAATATCTGATCTTGCCTGAGAGCAAAAGAAGGGCTTGAAGGACATGTGGTTTTGAGTTCCTTTTGATGACAATGTTTTTGAGTCTTTCTGGAAAAGCTTTTTTTTATTAATATGAAAATATGCCAGTGACAGCCAAATATACATAATAATCTAGCATCCTTTCCCAGAAGCCGTATTTCTGTTGTATGCTATGTGGTCTCTTTAAAGGGCATATGTGTGAGAAAGAGATTTAATTGGTCTTTACATGTTTCGATGACTGGCTACATTTCATACACATCAAATGTACAAATGGGATTATATTGGATGTGTACACTGGTAATGACAATATAATATTTGTATCCTCCAGTACAAAATCAGTCTTGACAGTACACTTAACTTTTCTACCGTATTTTTACTCATTGGCTGTGTGAATGGTTATAAGAAAGAAAATCTTTTAAGATTTATCACTATAATTAAATCTGAACAAAGACAAATATGTGATTGGTAGAATTGTGTTTCAGGTAAGTGAGCAGTAGATACAGAGTCCCCAGAGAAGAAAAGAAGCAATTTCATTGCTAGCTGATAAATTGACAATATCTGTTTGCTCTATGTGGGTTCATTACAATGCAACAAATAAATTACATTCATTAAATACTTTCTTGGAAGATTAATAAGCACTGATAATAAGCCACAGCAGCACAAAGGTATGCACCAAAAGTATTTATCTGGTTGTGGTGGAAGGCTGGAGGAGCCGCCTATTGTTATCACTCATCTCAGCAAAAAAGAATCCTTCCCCTCTCTGAATGTGAAGTGTGAGTGTTAGAGTGTGCCACATATTGCACCTTTATTCTGTGGATGGTACACAGAATATCCATACAGCATGTTTGATGACAAAGGTGAAAACTGGTCTTGAGATAAAGCAAGGTTTCATATTTTCAGCAGGGGAGATTTAGGCACATATATTTCCTGATACTTGATTTTGCTTAAACAGAATATTTCTGAACGGTAAAGCAAAGTCGTCATGCAGATTTCATGGTTTATAGCTATGTATAGTCAATTCAGCCTGTAATCTTGAGTGCACTTTTTGCTGCTTTTTTTATCAATTAAAAAAAAAAAAGAAAAAAAAAAGAAAAAAAAATAAAAGAAGCAACTCCTTAAGAGTTGCTAAAACTCACAGATTATCTCAGATTTTGGCTGTCATCAGGCATCAGTACCATTTATTCATCAAGTACTGCCATCTTGTGGAATTGGAGTAATCAGAGGAAATCCTAAAGAGAGGAAGAGAAATATTTTTTCCCAACAGGATACTGGAGGAGATAGAGTTCTATATCTGCCACTGCATCACAAAAAGAAGATGCAAAACAGACTTACTTCTTGTACAAACTCCATAACTCCACAGCTCCACAGAAGTGCAATTATAGGATGTATGTTTGCGTGCTTTGCCCTTGAAGATGCATCATTTAACCATTGTATGGGCAGTACATTTGGGTTTTAGGTGGCCTTAAAGGAGTTCTTATGGCGACACTTGCTATGTCTTCACTTGACACAAGAAACACCACTTAGCTCACAGGACTGATGAAAAGGCTGTCCAGAAGCCTCATATCAAAAGGACTAAACAAGCAATTTCTCAGGAGAAAAGCCTTGAAGTAAATTGGGGAAACATTCAAGCACTAACAAACACAGGAGTGAATATTTGGTGCTATCTGAATGCTTCCAGCACATCTCTTGATACAATACTTAAGAGGTTGTTTCTTACTGACCCACATTGACAGAAAGACTTTTCCATTACCATAGTACTGACGTTTTCTGCATCAGAATGATATCTCCAAAAACACAATACAGCACTAGTAAAAGTGCTGATATTTCAGTACTCCAGCTTCATCCATTGTAGGAAGTATGTCACATTGTGACAGTTTAGGAAATAGTGCTGTTAAACAGAGAAAATAGATCTACAAAAATAATTTAAGAAATTATGGTAAACAAAATTTCACACTATAAATTCATTTTGGCAGGAGATAGATGCTCTCTTCTCACTGATTTGTCACCAAGTGAGTCAGATTTTCACCTACATAGCCCACTAAAATGTACTTAATGAAACACTGAAACAAACTGGACATTTGGAAGACTTTCCAAATGGCCTTCAAAAAACAGATACAAAGCTCCCTGGAGGCATTCTTCTGTAAACAAGGCTGGTCATTCATAAAGGGAAATATCAGTTTTGCAGCTACCAAAATTACTTAAATCATTTTCACACCAAGACTTTATATATAACAGAATTTACCAGCAGAAGAGTCCTCCAGCCCAAGCCTCAGGAGAATGCCAATTTATAATAGCTTTTATAATTCATAATTTTTCTGTCTTTTTACTCTCTGTTTCTGTTTGTGCTGATAAATAGCATCTGCGTAAAAGTTTCTTTTGTGTTGGCAGTCAACTGTAGTTTCCAGGAAGAGCTCTGCTTCTTTGTGGTTTTGGCATAGGTGTCACATTAAAAATAAAATAGTTGGGCATGGAAATAAAAAATAAACTCAGCATATATTCTGTAAATATACTCTAAACTTCTGTATACTGCAGTATTCACCATTTCCTGTTTTCACTTAAACTTTTTTCCCGATTGAAAGCAAAATTAGTACAGCATGGAGAAACCATTTACTCAGTCTTTTGTCAAAAGGAGATGACTTTAGAAGGTTCTCGTCTAGAGTAATTATTTTCTGATTTTACAGTTGTAGATTATTTAAATTTTGGTAGCACTGAGTTTTATCTTCAAAATCTCTTGAAGGCCACTTATTTACCTGTCAGTCTTGAGATGCATCTCTGGAGTTCAGTCTCCTATTAAAAAGTTAATACAATGGCAGTTGTGATTTGTACTTAGCCAAATTACACTGGTTTGGTCTTGGGCTTCTTGTTGTGTTCAAATGTTCAAAATGTTCACTCAGCAGTTTATGATTTTGTAAGAGTGGGATTTCAGATAGTATTTAAAGGCAAGCCTCTCTTCTTGTAGCTTACATGTACTCCTGTGCTGAACTGCTGTGGGACTTGTGGCATGTAACTAGATTCACTGTTGTTTAAGAACATTTTACTGTGTGTGCACTATAGATGACAGACTTTCTATAGATAGACAGTAATGCTTTAAATGTCGATTCTCCATCATTCTCTCTTCATTAGTTTGGTTTTTTTTTTAATAAGTCATTGCAATTATTTTGATATTCTCTTGTGCATGATACTGCCAGAAGAAAACAAAACAAAACAAAAACTCAGGTTTTGTACTTGGACAGTCTTCGTTAGCAATTCTGTGATTTAAGAACCCTAAATTTTAATTTTGCTGGCATACAAATTGGGAACAGCTAGAACCCCAGAATATGAACACCAATGCATGTTTCAACCTCTACTGTGGCTGCAAATTTAGAAGTGTGAGACATTTGTACAATGGATCAATGTCAAAGTACACCCATTTTCCCATAATTGCAGTAATTCTCTTAACAACCTTTTGTAAAATCACTCCTGCAAGATCATCCATCTATTTCTGTCGGATAAAAACTGTTGAGTCCCCAGATCCCAAGCCAGCTGTGGTTATCTCTGACTGTTCTGCGTAGCATGCATTGGAAATTGCAGAGTTTCCTTGAGATATTTCCACTGAAGCCCATGCATACTGTATGGACATAGCCCTCAAAATTGTATTTAAGAATTTGCTGAACTCATTAGCCAGGTCTAGAGAAACTTCAGAAACCATGTAAGGGGCTTTTCACCTGCAAAGAAGGTTCAGAATTCCAGATCATTTCCAGATCTGAGCCTTCAGATGCAAAGTCTTCAGGTATTTGAAAGTGTATTCCCAGGGTTTTGTTTTTTAGAAATGAAAAATAGTAGTAATTCCTTCAATGTCAATGGGCTGACAATGACCAAGAAATAAACTGTCAGCACTTTTGCCTGTGCTTTGGAGTTTGGGCTCCTGGCTGGAATACGGATGCTGTACGTATGCACAGATAAAAGCATTAACAGCAGCATAAATGGTTTAAGTTTTAGATTTGGCAGAAGTTCTGTTATTTTTTTTTTCTCAGTACTCTATCCCAATACCCATTCACTCATCACTCCATTTTTAACAACAAAAGTCATTTAGCAGGTGATAAAATGACAGTATCCCCCCGGATTAAGCACCAGCAAAGACTAAGTGTTCTATTTCCTTAGAGGCACAAAAATTTATTGCCTAAAATCAGTTTGTTAGGAGTAGGTCTAATTAATAAATGAATAATTAACTGCATGTGTTTTTAGGCTACACATGGAGAAAATTCTATTGTACGTGAACCACCAATGAACCTAAAATGTTGAGTACTTTATATTTGGTTTGAACTACTTCTAAGCCAGAGCAATTAGTAAGACTGATTGCTTTCCCTTTGAATTGGTAACAGGTGTCTTCAATTAAAGCCTATGCATTTTCCTTGAACTTGTATGTTCATCATCACTTTGTAAAATTTTATGCTGCCATGAATCATTTCTGCCAGGTAAGACATCAATGGCAAAATGTGGCAATGAAATTTTCAGAGAGAATTTGAGTTAATTAGTATTTTGCCTGAAACATAACAGAAGAGGAAGGAGATTTTGAACTCGGAGAGCTCTCTGTGAGCCCTGAATTCCTCAGGGACCTCTGTAGCCACTCAGAATTACAATTAGATCTGAAAAAGGGTTTAATCAAAAAGTCAATGAGGGCAGCTTAATTCCCTGTTTTGGAGAAGTCTTCCCCTCCTGTCAGGTAAAAATGTTTAGTCCTTTAACATAACATTTTTGTACTAATACCATCGGTTTTTCAAGAGAAAATTTTCATCTGACTTCACAACTAGACTGAACTTCCTTAAAGCTCATCCAGAACATCCTGCAGGTCACTGCTTGCGCTGTTGGCTTATACTGGTTGAAAAAGCAGTCGTTGTGCTTTTCTGTTCCTTTCCAACCACCATGCCGGGGATCAGTACAACATAAGGATAGAAAGAACAACAGATCAGCTGGAATCTCTAATGCTTTCTATACTGTTATAGACAAACTGCACACCGGGCTACGACATATATTTAGCTAGGATGTTAATGTATTTCACACTTCTCATACCATGAACAGCTGAACTAGTTTCTCTCCTATCATTAGCAGAAAAGCAAAAAGAAACATTTAAATTTTGAGGTGTTTCCTCTCACCCCTTTGACCCTTTCATTTTCCAGGTAACTTTATATCAAGAAAACACTTTGACTGTAGTGGGGATAAAAGTGTGAGAGAACCAGACTGACACACATGGAGTTATTGTCTTCGGATTGCCGCTGAAGCTGAGAGTAGTCACCTAAGAAATTTGAGTCTAAAAACTTGGAACTTACTTTACCAATGGAGCAGTTTACATCTTGGAGCAGTAGTAGGGACTTTAGCTACCTGAACTAGCTTTGGTTTTGCTAATTTTGGAGTCAGGTTTTTAAAGATTATCATGGGGGGTAGATTACAGAAGAAATTGCCTTATAGCTAATGTGCCAGTTTAAGTAGTGAAGAACATTTTTTTAAAGTGTGAAGACAAAATGAGACAGTGGAAGATAAGACTGAAAAGAGAACATGGGAAAAAGTATACATAAGGTTAAGGCTTTAAAGTCTGAATTGGTGGAACTCCACATGAATAATTCCCTGCAAGGTATTCCCTGCTAAATCAGAATCTCATTAACTCTACTGATACTTCTAATGCCGAGACTAATGCATCTAGCTTTTTAATAAATCATGATATAATCTCATACAGAATAATAGGAAATAATCTTTTTTTCTCAAGCAATTGTTATGAGTACAAAAGGAAAAGTACATACTTTTCAGGTGAACAGAAAGGCTTGTGGGATAAAAATAAGAACCAAAGTGCTGGATTTAGTTACCATTTTCAAAAATCACTTTGATTAGTCTGATCCATCAGATTATGAGTCAAAGCAGTTGGTAGCTTTGGTTTAAGGAATTATTCATTGAGTGTAGGGATTTAAACTGCATATAGGAAGGGTTCTGAGATTCTTTAGTGAAGCAGAGGTAGAAGAAGATAGAAGTCTAGTGCAGTAATACTACCTGCAAGGTAGGTTGAACAGTTATTAGAATCTGCTGGTTTTAAAAACAGATGTTCAGAATAAAACCTGTTTATACACACACTTGCAAAGTCTTGCCTAGCTCTATAGGAAGCATCTTGATATATTTCACTGCAAATTCAAACAAGTAGGGAAAAGAATGCTTTGTATATTACTATTGGCTTGACCTGAAAGATCAGAAAAAGGAATTATCTAATATTTTATGGGGTTTTTTTTCTGAGTCTGATGAACAATTTAATTATTTTTCTTGAACTAAATCTGTCTTCCCAGGGAACTTGTGGACTCAACATTTATGCTATTTTCAAAATTCCAAGGAGAGAAAAAAATATCTTCAATTCTAAAACAAATAAAAAGTTTAAAAAGCCTTTAGCTTTTGTTTTTTCTAGACGACTTAAATAGAGTTAATGAACATTCGTTGAGTGTATCCATTAACATGACACATTGTTTCCATAATTACTTTCTCTTATTTTTTTCTGTTTTCTTTTAGAGATCATCTATAGCTGGGTATTTAATGAATTCCCATCTTTTGTGGCAGAAGACAGCAGACGCTTCATCTCTCAGGAGACAGGCAATCTCTACATCTCCAAGGTGCAAACATCTGATGTTGGCAGCTATATATGCCTGGTAAAAAACACCGTAACAAATGCCAGAGTTTTGAGTCCTCCTACACCTCTGACACTGAGAAACGATGGTAAGAAAGGCATTATTTCTGGGTACCGCATGGAAGGAAAAATACTAAACCAAAAATTCTCTAGTTAATTTAAGAACCTTGATTTTATTGCTTTTCAATGCATGCATGCATTGAGTGCAGCGATCAGCAAAGGAAAGGTATTAATGGAGATGGTTTCTTTTAAAACATCTAACAGTTGTGGGAATATTTAGACCTCAGAAGGCTGGGGTGCAGTGTGAACCTCCTGATGTATTTTGTTTAGAGCAGTTACTCCTCCTTGCTACTCTGGCACTCTGTCAGTGACCAAGAAAAGCAAATCTCCTTTCTCAGTAATGTCTGTTTCTTTAGGGTTCAGCTCAGTTGCCTCAACCCACGTGGCCACTGACACACAGAGATACCCTCAGGCATCTGAGACTTCCACAGAGGACCAGCAAATACCACATAGGGCATACAGACCAGCAGCGGGATGCCAGGAGATACACATTCTTGCATCTCAGATAACACAGGACACACATGGTTAGACAACAGAACAGAGGCTGTATTGCTTAAAACTTTACCTGTTACTGTACAAAAGACCTGTTACACTCCCAGGCTTCAATTCAACACAGTAATCAGGTACCACCAAGAACACTACATTAGCTTTGATAATAGTTAGTAGGTAAACCAGGTAGTTTTGAATTTTGTCAAGGCATATAACTGCTGTATTTTTTTCTATAAACAAGTACCAAAATTTTATTATCAAAAAATGGCTTAGGATTTTTTCCCAAAAATCAAAAGAAAACACCTTCCAATAACATTTCTTTATGGAGCAATATGGAATTTCAATGCAAACGAGATGTAACTCTGATTCTGTTGGAATATCTGCCCATAGAGGCAACGGTGTTATTTGCTCTTTTGCAGCAAAAATTACTAATATTTATTACATTATAATTGCTCTTTGGTTTTGTTTTCTGTCAAAATAATGATATTTTCGAGAATAATAGTTAATAATTCCATAAGGGCCTATATTTTCATTTTCTCCAAGATGTTCCACATTTAATGATGCTTTCTAGTTCTTCAGAAATACAGTTCAGCAATCCAGCATGTGTGAATACATACTTGCATAAATCAGAAAGAAAGAAAGAGAGAAAGAGACTCTGAGGCTTTTGTCTTGCTTAAAGGTTTTTCTACAACTAAGACTAGTTCTGTGCTGTAGATTCATTACAAAAGCTGGACTTAAGCACAGATGACTTAGTTTAGCAAAGTAAAAAATATATTCACAGATTAGAATGGAATTAAGTTAATATTTATTCATCATAACAAGTTGAAATTTCTGTCTGCACAGCATGCAGTCTCTGCAGCAAAAAGGTGCATGATTTACTGTATCATTTCCTATTTTCTTTTGCTGCTTTAGCACCCATGCAAATTAATTGACTTTCAGGTGTTTAGTTTTTCTGAATTAACACAGAGACCTGAGCTTCTCAATATCAACATCTGAAAATTAAAAAAAAAAAAAAACAAACATTGACAGTCTTTTTAATCAGATTGATCTCTGACAAAAAAATAGATTTTTATTGTCATATTTGTTATTCATATCTTGGTCTATTGTTTCATTATGGCATTTCTTCATGCTTTTGCTGGGTTCCAGTTTTGTGCAGAAATTCAACAGATTAATTATCCATATTGTAGTAACAGTACATAGGCACACAATGCAACATAAGAAATGGAGAGAGTAAATAAGGATAAAGGCAGCAGTCTACATCACTGAGCTAAGAACAAAATCTGTGAAGGAAAACTCCACAGATTTTCTTAAATGTCAAGTGGGTAGTATATACCAGACTCAAGCAAATGTGTGTTTCACAGCTGGCTGTCACACAACTGTGATAATCCAGCCTTCTGAACTGAACTGGAGTACTTGGGAGGCATTTGCCCACAGATGAACTGCTCCTCAACAATTTCCTGATTTATTTTTTCACATGCATGAATTGCTACTAGGCTTCCGTGCCTTAATTTTTATCTGGTGGGATTTCTGAAAAGCCTCATTATTGTAATGGAGTTCTTTACTATTTCTTAATAAATTACTTGCTTGCTTGTATGACTAGGCAAGTTTCTCAGTGAAGAGACCCAGGCTTTCTATCTAGCCTTGCAGTCTCCATAATCCTACCCTGAAAAAATATTCAGGAAAATTCTGTTTGCTAAATCATATGTATTATTGAGGACTTCTCCCTCATTCTACCTCCTCCACGGAATGCAGTAGTATGGGCCCTTTAAAAACTATCTGGGATCACAATTAAAATATTCCATTAAAGTACTGTACTTTTTCTTTTTGATAGAAATTGCTTTAGGTTATATTGTCTTGTCCATTGACAAATATTAAAGGGCGATGACAGAGTTTAAAAAATATATATACATTATACTCCAATATATGGGATACTACAGCTGCTGAAAAGAGGTGTTGATAGAGTCAAAGAAAAATAGAGTAATTTGCAGAGAAAGAAACAGCTGAGCATAACAAGAACCTTGAACTTTACTAAGGAAGTGAGAAATTAAGACTGGCATTAAAAAATAAAATCTGAGTACCTGAAAATTTGCTTGACAATATGTTGCTGAGTTCTGTTATATGATTTTGAATATGGCTTTTTAAGCTTTTTGATTATAAAATGAATTGAATCACTTTCAACTTTTCAAATATTTACTTAAGTTTAAAAACCCTATAGCTTTCTGAGTTCTAATAGTTGACATCACAACTGACATTATCCTACGCAGTCAGCACATTTGTCAGAAACCACTGGAAGAGCTTGTGGTTTTAAACAGCTTTTACAAATGGCAATATATAAATAAAACAATTCATGCAGCCTGTATTCTCCGGACATATGTATCATCAACTCAAAATATTCTATTTGACGTATTTATCATCATCTCAGTTTTTTGTGTATAAACAGTACCTGTACCCAGGGGACTGGACAACTTGAGATGAAAACATGGGTCTCTATTTATCTATGAGGAAGAAGTGGAATAATATTAAGGCTTCGTATCAAACTCTGCAAGAATGTAGGAACTTCCTGGGCTTTTATTAATCTTTTATTTCTTTCCTGATGTGTCTCAAAGGCAAACTTAGCTCCTTGATGTGAAGCAAATTAAATAAAAACATCAAGAAATCCTTCAATGGATTCTGAATAAAATAAATACCTCATTTGTTCAGATGTCCTTGGCAATCAGTCATTTCATACAATTCAATTTCACTTCAAGCTGGGTTATAAAAACACTCTGAAATTCTATCTGAGGAGATAAAAAGTTTTAGCAGGAAAAAAATATACATAATTTAATTAACTTCCTTTATAACACATTAGAAACTTGGAGGAATTATTTAATAACTGTTTACAAATAATAAACAGGGTTGTTAAAATGGATCTTTGCAGGCTTGGATGCTGATTGGGAGCAGTAAATTATCTTGACTAATAAAAACAACAGAAAGCCTCTTCAAATTTAGGAAATAAAAACCTAGGGAGTATAAAACACTTGATGCTTGATAGCATAAGGCAGTTATTTCAATTTCACACATTTTCATTCCAGCTTTTCTTCCTTTTTTTTATTTCGCTTGAAAAGATGTTAACTTTAACATTATTACTGTACAAGAGAGAATTAAGTAATTCTTCATTTTATCTCTGTGTAGATACTGCCCAGTGGCTTTACTACAGTGAAATTTCCAGGGGAAAAGAGAACCTGTACAATTTCAGAGATCAGAGGATACTTTCTACTGTGTTACATTAGAGCAAATTAGTTTATACCTCAACAGAGGTCAGTGTATCTGACCAGACATATTCTCATGTAACTGAATGAAGATGTTAACCTTCAATTTTTAATTTTTTTTCCATGTCATCAAAGTTTTGTGAACTGAATCCTGTCTGTTCTAAATCTGTTGATTAAATCTGTGTGATTGTTTCACATAATGATAGAATGTATAGTTAACAAGGTATTAAGGATGTTCATTTCTACTTTTCCATGACAGTGAAAATATAAACGTAGGCAGGAAGTTTTACAGAGGGCTCCTACATAATAACCCTTTACAGAGTGTTTCAGAGAGTTTGGAGCACAGCTCAAGTACACTATCAAACAGCAAAAAAATTTCAAAGACACTATTGTAAAAGATTTAGCTTAAAAAAAAAAGTATAGAGAAAGTATCCTGTGATGGTCTTTTGACAATACAAAAGGGCTGAACCCAGGGGAGTATTTCAGGAGAAAAATTGGGAAAGTTTTGGAAAAGATTAGGTTTCAGCATTCAGTGTAGAACAAGAACTCTTACACGGTAAAACAGTTTGCTTTGAGTTTAGTTTACTTTGAGCTTTGTTAAGATTACCGCTTTCAAGGAGTTTTAATTGTTAAGTTTTCCCACTACTTTATAGAAACAGTATCTGCTGGAAATGAATATGTTATTTTTTTTAATTAGCTGAAGTAATGTAGGATTCTAGATATGCTTCATCTTGCACATCTTCTTCACTCACGTTTTCTTGCTTTGCCTCTCCTCCTGATGATTTATGAAACTATTACACAAAGAAAAGAGTTAACCGATTCATGTACAGAGTATAAAAAGCATAAAATAAATGAACTGGAGAAAAAAATATTCCTCTAAATTCAACTCAGGATTAAGAATGATGATGCACTGAACTGTAGCTATTAAGATTTCAGACAGTGTATTGGTAATATTTTAATTAATGGTGTCTAAATTAAAATTTGTACAAACTGACAAAAATAGCCTTCAAAGTTGCAAATGGTTTCAGATTATTAAAAATGATCATACCTAATGTTATATATTTTACTGTCTCAGGATCTTAGATACAATTCACAAGTGACTGCTTGTTTTGCAATCATGGCCTACAGTATAATGTACAAGTAAGGATGACTTATTAGTTTGGTGTTCTTGTCAGCATAGTGAAAGGATTGTGAATAACAGGAATTTTGCTCGAGTTAAGGACTGCAGTAAGTTTATAACAAGAATGATTTGTTGCTTTTGGGTCTAAAACAATGGATATTCCATTAGCTGTTGCCAATGAAGGAAAAATTTTAGTTTTATCTTTCTGGTTGAGGAAATAATACATACTTGTATCTGCATGGTTATATAAGGAGTCTCAACTGAAAAACATTTCCCATTTAGGAAGGTCTTTCCAGTTAATTAGATAACAATGCATATTAGTGCAACACTACTTTGTGTCGTAATTTATCAGAACCAAATGAAAAATTCCTCTCTGGAAGCTGCAAAAATTTTGACACTTTTGGTACTTAAGTGGAAAGTGGATATTTTATATTCATCTTGTAAAAGAACTGTGCTGGTTTCAAGAAAAGTGGAGCTTAAGGTCGTATTAGAAGTACAAATGAAAATGTAATTTACTATAGGAGAAATGAGGTTCTTTGAGAACAGTAAAGCTGCCATCAGAAAGATAATCAGAAACCCTGTGAAAATTAAATCCTCCTCCTAATCGTTTAGATTAATTAATATTTTCCAGGTTTCTGAATGGCTTTTGTGAGTCTGACCTGGATGAAGAGCAGGCAAATGGAAAGGAGGAAGAACAAACATTGGTCAGTGATGCCTAAAAGAAATCTGCCAAAGAACTCTTGTGCCAAGTTCAGCACAATCTCCTCCCCTGTAAAAATAAAATGGAAGAAAAAAAGCAATGATAGTTCTCTTGGCTTTTTGTTGACTCATATTCTTAAACCTCTCAAGCAGGATGACTTGTTTTCTAGTGTAGTGAGTCCTGATTTTTCTTTATTTGCATGGCTGGCTGCTCAGAAAAGTTATCTACATACATAGTCAGTGAAAATGTTCAGGTTATCATGTTTCCGTACAAATATATATGCACAAATCTTTGTACTGGAATGTTCTCTACAAGCCATTTCAGGTGTCCTCATTCATCTCTGAATGTAAAAAGGGTGAAGTTTGTTCTCATCCAAGGCCAGATATGCTGGGTTTAGCAGAAGAGCTTAGATGCTAAATTACACATATGTGAGAAATTTGATGAATTGAAGTCTAGGTTATGACTCAGTAAAGACTTCCCTACACAGAGAGAGCCATCAATCTTGGTCATAGTTACTGCTTGACATTTTCAAAGGCAGGGAAACAGAAATCTCTGCAGCCCAAACTGTAGACTAGAAATTTTGGCCTCTCATTTGAAGAACTAGAGAAAATACCACTGCTAACCTCATTACTTATTCTGAGCTTTTGTATCCTCAGGGTTTGGCCTCTGTTCCCTTTACTTCACTCATAACACAACCACTCACAATTGAAAATGAAGTGCTTTTAGTTGTATTTTCAGTTTCAGAAAGGTAGAAAACTCATGTATATGTATGACATTTATACACGACATTTATTAGTTATAAATAATTAATTTTAAAAATATTCCAAGATAGGAATCCTATTCCTAGAAAGTGTTTTCTAGACAGAGGGTAAGTGTTGGACTAGTGAAGTGGAGTATAGTTTAAAAATGGGTTTTAAAATGGGAAGAGGAAAGTTTTACTTAACCTTTAGTTAAACATTTTGCTTTGGTTAAATGTGACCTTCTACATTTATATCTCCATAATTAGAAACACATGAACATCTTATCCTCCAGTTGTAAACTAGAGAAAAGTTTGTTCTCTTCTTGTGCTGTATTCATTAAGATTTTTTTCCAGAAACTGAATTACTAAATTTTCTTTGATATTAGGATAGATTCTAGAAAAGACTTCTTTCCGTACAGTGATATGGGATAGGATTTGTTCTCTGAATAACATATGAAAACATATGAAAGGATAAATTTATAGCTCAAAACTTGGCTAAGTGGAAGGAATATTGTGGACAGTTATAATAAAACAAACATTCCCACAGTAGAATTTTAGAGACTTAAGACAGACTCTAGTCCTTCCATTTAGAATAACATTAATGGCAGGCGAGTCAATAAATTCTCCCCAATGCACTGAAAATTTCTGCTGCAATCAGGATGTAATGGTGGATATCATAATTATATATGACTTAATTCTGTTTGTACCATGAATTTAGCATCATTTTAAATGTGTGTATTCAGGGTTGTCTCTTACGAGTAAGTATCTTTAATGGTAGAGATCTTAAGTGAAAATGCTAAATATTCACTTGTCACAAAAAGACCGACATGATAGACAACCTTAGTTTGCATCAAAGATTACTGAGAAGAGTAGAAATTATACACTAACTTTTCTGCCAGTTTCTTAGTCAAGATTTTCTTGGGTTAGGATACATATTCACACGACAGATGATAAATACAATGTGGTAGGAAACTCAACTTGTGATCTGTAGAATTATTAGGAAATTCTAGTATGACAAGTTAATCACTCTTCAGGAGGTTCCCCAGAAACTGTGAGGAACATCCAAACTAATAAGAATCCAGTAAGGATAATTTTGTGATTAGAGCACTGACCAGTCTGTAAGAGAACTGGATTAACATTCCTACATTATCTGATTAAGATCAGGGACTTCACCCAAAGCTCTCAGGCAAACTCCCTTAATCACTGTACTATGGGAATTGAATAATTTGCTAACAAAATAGTGGCAAGTATAAAACTGTGCCTAATCTTTCCCCTGAGTACAGGAAATCTTTGGCTTTCATTTTCTCCCTAGAACTCTGCTGATGTTTAGCCAGGAATCATATTCTTTTCTAGCCACTGTCTTAAAAGCTTATAAGCCACTTATTCAAGTGTTCTCTGTAACCTGTTCCATTCAAAATTAGTTTCTGAAGTAAATTAAAAAGCTATTACTTAAACAGTTGGAAACAAACCCAAATCATTTTAGCCAGAAGGGTTTAAGGAGCCATCATGGAAGCTTATGTTCTGGGAGATTCAAGAGGGTAGTTAAGATCTGGAAGGCTAACGGAACAGAAGCATTGGCCTCTAGACAGCTGGAGTCCTGATTTCTCAGTAGTCTGATTTTTTTTTTTTTTTTCTCCTTGAAGGGAAAAAGTCTTCTTGTGTGGTACAGTCATAGAGTCACAATTTTTCTACACTCTTCATTTGAGGTTGTAAAAGTCATGGTGTGGCAGGCTAAATGAAGAGGTAGAACAGTTCTTTTCAAAGTGATAATGACATATTCTGTCTGTACATCTTTCAGCTGTGCTTAGCTGAAAGGACTGACAGTCAGAAATGGTTCTTTCTACTTTATTCCATTCTCCATTTCCATTAAATGACCCACAGGGGATAATGTAGAGATTTAGCTATAGTGATATCTGTAAATGTTTGAAACTCTATTACATCTGTTCCTGGGGTATGTGGGCACCTCACAATCACATTACTATGATTACAATCACATTACTGTGATTTAGTGCATTGTGTCATCTCTATATTTTGATTAAAAACTAAAATGCAGACAACAGTGTAGCTAAGGGTTCATAGGACACTTTGCATAGCAGAGATTTTAATTCAAATCACAAATTTGCAGCCATGTCAGAGAAATAACTTGTTAAGTGAAGCTACTTATTAAAATTTAATGTTATTTAATGAAGATTTTTCCTTACCTGAGTTGGAGAATATGTAATAATTGCTCTGTGATAATTGCATTGTTGTAAAAAAATACCTGAAGGAGGGAACACGAACAATCTCTTCTATAAATATTGAGCTCCGTTTCTGCCTGTGTGACTAACAAGCTATTAATTCTAACAAGGTCAAGCTGTGCTTAGTCCTGAGAGATATTCAGTTATTTGAATAGGTGCCTTTTTCAGTAATCAGAGATATAACAGAAGGCTTATTAGTGTTTCGTCTCAGTTCAGCTTCACCCGTCCAGGGAAGACTCTAGCTGGATAGAAATGTGGAGAGCTCTCTTTCTCGTACATGCTGAAAAGGCAGAGACCCAGAGACTGGGAAATGTAAGCTGGGATGACTTGTTTCAGAATAAAGCCCAGGGGTAAGATTTACTTAAACAAACAGGAAAGTTTGGCTTTTAACCCCTCTTTAAATTCCAGACAAAATTTCAAGATCTGAGAAATCAGATGTGTCGTGAAGTGATGCATTTCATACCAATCACAAATTCAGCACTTTCATACCCAGAACTGAACTCAGCTGAAAGGCAATGCTTGTGAAGTAGGGAGTGCAGTAAACTAAGTAATTAGCCTAAGGAAGACTGAATCATGGGAAGGTAAAAGACTGTCTGAAAGGATCTGTTTTCATGGGAAGGCAGAGCAGAGGAGCATTGAGAACAGCTCCCCGTTCCTCTGTAGTGCTCAGACCACATGAGCTCTGTGATCTGTTAGCTGCTTGAAAATTGTATATTATGTTCTTATTCTGTGTTGATCAATTTTATTTATTGTTATATTTCATGTTTGATAACTGGAAATAAAAAATGACTGAGAAAATTTTTTTTGGCTTTAACCAAACCTCTGAAAGAGAGTCGTGTATGTAAGTCTGAGAGAGATTGATTCTAATACACATAACTCAAGGCCTCAATATTTCTTAAAAGTCCAGGTCCTTTCTAACACCTGATACAATGTGCTAGTTTATGCTGGGATAGAGTTACTTTTCTTCGTAGTAGCTAGTATGAGTCTGTATTTTGGATTTGTGCTGAGAACAGGGTGTTGATAACACACTGATGTTTTAGTTGTTGCCAAGCAATGCTTACCTTAAGCCAGGGGTTTTTTCAGCTTCTCATACTGCCCCTGCCCAGGATATAAGCTAGGGGAAATAGACCAGGGGCAGCTGCTGCTTGGGGACTGGCTGGGCATCAGTCAGCAGGTAGTGAGTGGTTGCATCACTTGTTTTTCTTGGAGTTTGTCTCTTTTTTTTGTTGTTGTTTTCCTTTCATTACAATTTATTATTAGTAGCAGTAGTATTAGTGTTATTAGCATTAATTTTTATTTTATTTCACTCATTAAACTGTTCTTATCTCAACCCATAAGTTTTCTTACCTTTTTCCTCCAATTCTCTCCCCCATCCCACTGAGTGTGGGGGTACGCAACCAGCTGCATGGTTATTATAGTCAGCTGAGGTTAAACTACAACATACAAACAAAAATCTTGATGAAAATTAAGGTGGAGGCTGTTTTACCATTACTGACTTACAGTGGCCAAAACAGAAACTGTGAAAAATTAAGAGCCTGGAGCTGCAACAACCATAGCAAAGCAATTATAATGTAATGTGGGAAGGTAAGGCCTTGGTAATTCCCTTGATGTCTATGCAACTGTAATGGCCTCCTTGGTCTCAAAGATCATAAATAATAAGGATGAAAAATATCTCTTTGCAATAATAGACTTTTGTTTCCTAATTTTCATAGAGACACCAAACAATTGCTCAGAATTTTTTCTACATTTTTCTGCTAGTTGCTGCAGGCATGTCACTTGCTAGTGTAACAATAACTCAAAGAGCAGGATGTTGTACAAAGCATTAGTAGATCAGGATTTCATTGGAAATATGAAACAATCACATGACTTGCAAGGAACATTCAATACTTGTACAGATTGCACCTACTAAATGGAGTTAATGTAAGTTGAAAACATAAGATCCAAAAGACAATATTAACCCTTAGGTGTGTTCATACGTACTGTATTAGTTTAAAGGCAAGAATAATTTAATCCTGTTTTAGGTTGCATTTTTTCAGAGCTACAAAAAGCAAACGTTTAATAGCATATGACAATTCAACACAATGATTTTCAGGAAAAAAAGTCTTACACAAAAGCAAAAAGAAGTCTTACACAAAACCGGAAAAAAGCTTTTTTATATAATTGAATCACAAAACCTGTCAGCAAGTATGTGCAGTCAACAGACGCCAGAGATTTTAAAGGAACACCTCAGGAGTATAAGGCTGCATCATAAAACCTAAATGAACTATTTTCAGTAGTGTTCACTACAAGGGAACTTAGGGAAGTTCCCCTAATGAGACTGAAATTCTCATAACTGAAGTTTCAATAGAATAAATTTTGGAAGAAATATTGATAGTACAAATGCTAACAAATCCCCAAGGCCAAATTCATATACAGAAGGAAGCGGGATGTATCATTTTCCTTCGCTGACCCTCACACGTAGAAGGAGTGTAGGAAGAAATTATGCTTTTTTTTTTAAAAAGGGGACTCCAAGGAACATCTGATTTAAAGGCAGTAAGTCTGACTTTTCTGTCAAGTGTTTTGATAAAAAATACATAGAAAAATATGATTAGTAGAATTGTATTTATCACATTACCATACAGCAATCTTACCATGCAGTCATATGCCATGAACCCAGCTTTTGAAGAGGGAAGACATGCTTCAATCTGTATACAACTTTCCTGAAGAGTCATGGAGAATATGAATAGGAATGGTCAAAGTAACACTGTGTACTTTCATTTCAAATAGCTCTTGACAAGGTCACTCATCAAAGGCTGTCAAGGAAATTATATTCTCAGAGAGGCTGAAAGACCACCCTATTTTGAATTAACAACAGATTAAAAAAATCCACCTTTTGTAGGAGTATCTGATCAGTTTGAAGAACTGGGACATTGTCAGTGAAGCCACAGAATACTTTTATGGGACTTCATGATTCAACACATAAACAATCAGGAAAGAAAATTAACACAGAGGTAGAAAAGCTTGTTGATATAAAATTATTAAAGATAGTTAAAATTAAAACTAACTGTGAAGAGCTGTAACAGCATATCATGATAACAGAGTGGATAGTTGATAAATAAGGTCAACCAGTACAAAACCTAAATGTAAAAATGTAATACCTTGATTGGATAATATGGGTGCCATTGTGGATGAACACGAACTCAAGTGGAAAAAGGCATATGGAACTGGATCATGAGAAAAGCAATAAAGAACAAACAAACAACAACAACAACAAAAGTGCAAAAACACTGTGATAGGAAGATCTACAGCTTCAATAATGCTGTGCTGTTCTCATCTTCACATCTCAAAATGATAGAATGGAATTTGAAACTGCAACATGGGTACTAGGAGTGATCGCAAGTTTATTAAAGATTCATTGTAAGGAAGGATTAATAGTCTGGGATTCTTTAGTCTGTAAAAGACAGAGCTAAAAGGGGATATGAGAGATATCTTATAAAAAAATGAATGAATCAACTGAAATTAATCAGAAACTGCTATTCATAATCACAAAAAAAAGGCAGAAAACTGTAAAAGAAGTCACTAGGAATGTAATTAAATGATGAAATTTATTGACACAGTACAAACTATTGGGAATATGTTTTTTATGACAGATTAGGCTAGGAATTATTTCAAAGTAGGCTAGGGAAAATTTTAATTGACTACTATTTGGTTGATGTGCTGAGTTTATTTATATACCCAGGATACAAAGGTTCATTTCCTTTTTTCTACAAAAACATGCCTTTTAAGCTTTAATGACAGAACTGGTTCAGTATTTGCATTTTCATACAAGTGGAAGCATTTCTCCGAAAGTTCACAAAACAATGTGAAAACATTGATTTAGTAATGTTTTTGAGGAGAAATGGGTCACTGTTGCTAGTATGTGTAATACTCGCATGATTATGTTTTTTAAAAAGAAATCTACTGCTACTTATAAAGCCATGTTATTTATGGAGTTACATTATTTGAATTAATAGTGTTTTATGCTTTCTAATTCGTTTGTTAGATTCACATATCAAACACATTTAGACTTTCTAACTAAACGTAAGCCCCCAAAGACTTTTCTAAATGCATGTTTAGACTTTCTCCCAAAACAAACCCACAGGAGCCTGTGAGACAACAGAAGGAAGCGAGCCCAGACCCACTGGAAACTCCCAAGTCCCATGAGGAACATTTGAAGGGCTAGAAGTATATGTTTTACCATTTCAGCCTTATATGTTATGTTTTGCCTTAATAAGTTGTGGGTTGTTTTTTCTGTCTATCTCTGCCAGCTGGTTTCTCAGCTGCAAATCTAATATTCCCCTACTTCCATGTTCCTCCTTCTGATCCTTTCTTTTCTTTTTCTTGCATAAGATATCTCTTTTCTCTGCTTTCTTTTCCTCTCTTCTTCCTATTTGCTTGCTATAAAATTCTTTGGAGACTCTTGACCAATTTTTATATATTTAGTCTAGGCTTGTCTTATTGCTACTATGTCCACAAGTCAGATTTTATTCCATTTTCTTCATCTAAAAATATGAACAATTCTTACTTTGTTTAATATAACTTTAGTTCCTGAGTACCGCTTCCCCTAGTAGCCCATCTTGTTTCTAACCAAACACATCTGTTAGAGTCATATTTTTTTCCTGCCATGCTATGACATTTCCTCTAAGTAGCATAAAATACAAACATCTCACCTTGCCTTATAAAACCTGTCTCACTTCCCTTCTCATTTCTCATTTCCTAAACTCTTGTGATTCTACAAAGCTGTCAGTCACTCCACAGCAAATTCCAGATAACTCTGTTGATCTCAATGTTTACATTTTTCACATTTCTGAATGTTTTTCTAGTTGTATTTTATAGTACTAAGCGTGTCGTCCTGACAAAATTAATCATCTCCCAAATTAAAAGGGTCACTGAAAATGAAATAACTGAACTTTGTGTGTCTCTGCATATCTGTGTTTGTATCTGCATACACAAATGCTCTTACATCGAGTTTTTCTTGCTGAGCTTAGAAGGTCCTCTGTAGAACACAGCATGATATGTTGATTTATTTGTCATAATTTTCACTGCACTGCTAAGAAAAGCTTTGCTCTATCAAAATTCTCACCCATCTAAAACTGATTGCCTGCTTTAATCTTTCAGAATGTAAATATTAACCCCATGTTTGAGAAAATAAATCCTTTTTCTTAAGCTCACTGTTGTGCTGTTGGTAACCCTGAACACTATTTTAGAATATGTACACGGCCTGAGCAGAGCACATCAGATCAAACGAAGCTTCCTCCATCAATTACTAGCTTTACTGCTGGGCAGGTTCAAAAAGCAAGCCACAGGGTTTTTCTGTGACAATCTCAGCAAACGGAAACTTGATGCTATTTCATATTTTAAGCATTCTTTATTTTCTAGGTGTGATGGGGGAATATGAACCAAAAATTGAAGTCCATTTTCCTTACACAGTTACAGCTGCAAGGGGAACCACTGTTAAAATGGAGTGTTTTGCACTTGGCAAGTAAGTACAGATTCTTTCATAATTAGACATCATTGCTTATTAAGACGTGACATGCCTAATTTGTTGTTTCATTATTTTGTTGGATTTCATTTTCGCAGACAGTCCTTACTGCACACTCAAAGTAACCAATTGACTAAGTAGCCAATTATGAATTCCCTGCCCAGCCATTCCTGTGGACAGTAATTCACTCAATTTAAAAGCCTCTCTGTCAAAATGGGAAGTAACATTCTTGTAAACAGAAAGAGGAAAGGGGTTTTTTTGAAAATTTAGTCAGACTCACGCATTTATTCACTGCAATACTATAAATCAGTAAATTAGATTTTATTCTGCCAAAATTTCGTAGTTGGAGAATAAACAATATTAGAAGCTTTTTTTTCCCCCAAATGCATAATTTATGTATGAAGCTAAGAGCAGAATGTTTTAAACATGTCCTAACACATTTTGTGGCAGTGCCAATTCTCTAATTTCTACCAGACCTAGTAGCACTACTAGAGAACAGGTGTTTAATATTCATGTCAAGGGGGTTTTTATATGTTTATTGATAAATGAGTTTAGGGAGAGAAAGGCTTTAAAAATACCATTTTACTATTTCATACAAATTTAAGAAAAAGTGAAATTACTTCTATACACTATTCAGATTACAGAATATAGGATTAAATTGATAGGACTTCAATTTTGTTGTGGCAGTTACTATAATTACTGTTGCCAAGAATAAGGGTGGCAAGGGTAGTATACAGTCAGACAGAACTAAGAAGCAGTTGTAGTGATTCAAAGAAATTATTCTTTCTTCTGTACATTTATGTAGCTAAAACCAGGTGTTCCATCAGTGATATTTCCCTAGAGACATATAAAGAAATTCAGAGTGTAGGTTGTTTTCAAAAATACCCTATCACATTCTGTGATTCTGTGTGTGTTGAAAGAAATCTCACTGCCTTTAATTCCTTTCATTTCCTTTTTATAGTGGTGTTCCTTTTGGACATGTCCCCCCCACCTTCCGAAGTCGGGCTGCTCAATATCATATATTCTGCTTGTTTTTCTAGTTCATAGCTTGTCAAGGCACACACAGGTTCCTTACAGCCTGGCTTTGATTAAGAAATAGGGGAAGGATTTGTGACTCTTGCAGAGGAACTTCACAAATCAGTTAGTTTGAGGGGTACGGTATCCTCCATACCATTTTTTCTTACTTATTTACCCAAGTAGGAGAAAAACATAAGAGGAAAGGAATTTTAAAGCAATATTTTCCTGAGGATCACCACTCCAACTTGCTCAGCAGGTCTGGTTTTTCAGAACAACCTTTCAAAGCCTGTCTCTACTACCTGAGAAGGCTTTTAAAATGTTTTTTTTGACCTTCATGTGTCCCTGGTCACTGTATTTTTTCTTCAGATTTCCTTTCAAAGCCTGTCTCTACTACCTGAGAGGGCTTTTAAAATGTCTTTATAGTCATTTTGACCTTCATGTGTTACTGGTCACTGGATTTTTTCTTCAGATTGTTGTCTTAACAGTTCCTATTTACTGTCTGGATGAGATATGTCTTAAACTTGCTTCCCTTCTTGCCTGTTTTTCCTGTTTGACCAACATCCAGATACTCTCAGGTAGCTGGTCATAAAAAATTACAGAGGAATTCCGGCAAAATATTTTAATTGTATCTGTTTAGAACATCCAGATACTCTCAGGTAGCTGGTCAATAGAAAGTATGCATAAAAAATTACAGAGGAATTCTGGCAAAATACTTTAATTGTATCTATTTAAGCCCAGTGAAGTTGAAGGAGAGGCAGGACACAGCCAAACCAGTCCAAACAAAATGTGGGGGACCATTGCCCACATACAGGAGCCACTAGACAGCACAGCCAAACCAGTCCAAACAAAATGTGGGAGACCATTGCCCACATACAGGGAGCCATTAGACAGTGACAGCGGCTTTTGCAAATTCATTCCCCACATAAATGTAAGCAGTAGTTGAGAAAGCAGACGTGAGGGGAGAACTTCTGTAGGGGGAAACAGAAGTTTTGTGTTTTATATAGTAAACATAAGGAAAGAGGTATGTGAGAGTACAGAAAAGTAATAAATGGATAAATTCTCTGAAATGCTGAAATAAAAGAGCAAAACAGCTGTTCTGTAGAGGCTGGTGGATCCAGGCTCTCTCCTGTCAGCACCACTAACCAACTTTCTGCCAGGTCAATTGCAAAACAGCTGTTCTGTAGAGGCTGGTGGCTCCAGGCTCTCTCCTGTAAGCACCGCTAACCAACTCTCTGCCAGGTCAATAGCTGGCAACAAGGTCTTTCAGATTCTTGGCTATGGCTGAAGCAGTAACCAACATGTTAGTTTCTGTGTTCCTCATATTGCCAGAATGAAATTGCAGTTGCTGACAGATTACAAGTAAACTGTCACTTTCCAGTGAAGAGGAGGTATGCCACATATCGTCCTTCGCAGCCATCACTGACAGGCAAGAAACACAGCTACTGAGACCTTCCCTCATCAGCACCTTGGCATTTAGTAAACTCTCTCAAAAAGTCAGTCATTATTCAAACAGCAACACGAGGAAGGCAAAGGTTGCCAAGAAAAGCTTCAATTAGCTTATTTTCACATTCATGTTTGGTGTTATCCTTTAATAAACAAAAAACCCAAACCACCTGAAGCCATCAAGGAATATAAGGTTATCTAACAAGTTGACCCCGTTTGCTGCTGTTGTAATGGGCAGCTATTTTTACCATGCACTTTCCTTATCTCCCTTTTGCAGCCATTAATGCTCAATCAAATCAACTGAGCTGAAATTACTTTCAACCTGATATGGTAATAATTACATGAATGACATTTCAGGCCTCGTTTGAAACCTGGAGGCTGAGGTGGGAGGTAGAAATGCATCAGATTTCCTATTCATTTTCATTGTTTTCATTTTTTGTCCCCATCTCTTATTCCTGATAGCTTGTAAAGATCTTTTCTTGTTACACTGCTATGGGTTCCCATTACCAAACTGGATCAGCAACTAATTTGTTCCTTCTTTATTTAGCATTTTGAGATGGGGTGTTTTGAATTCTTATTGTAAATAATACAGAAGTCATTACAGTCTCAAAACCAATGTGCTGCTGTTTTTTCTCATGCTTTAATTTAGCTGTCTGAAACTCTCACTCTTCTCTCTCCACTGTAATTGTGAGAATGACAGACGTTCCAGTGAGATTTCCTGAAGTAGGCATTTGGCCAACATTCGAGTCTAGTCTTTAGTTACAGATTAATGGTTTATTAATAGTGTTTATTTAGAATTGCCAGTCACTATGGCTGTAGGAATTAAATAAATTAGAGTCGTGCAGCTTTTGTCTCCAAAATAAAATCAAATGTCTTTATTGCTTGACAGACGTAAATTCTCTGAGAAGGATTTTATTCTGACCCAAGCATTATGTAGCTAGTCCAGTTACAAGTGAAAACATTATGTTACTGATGCCACTTAAAAATTGACTTTGTTGCTGCTAAAGAATGCTAAAGGAATGAAATATCTCAAAATAGTGTTATTTGTATTAGATAATCCTGATTATAATGAGCATCAGTCATTGGCTAAGAAATCACTGCATATATCCATGATTTACTGCTGAGGTATTACAGGAGACATGACAGAAAGAGGAGTCAAACAAAATTTACTGTATTATATATCAGAGTGTGCATTTTGTAATTAGTGATGTATTGTGATTTGTGCTGGATATTTATGCTGGACCACTTCTGTTGAAGGTCGTTTTTAGAGCCATATTCACTGTCCATCTGCACAACTTGTGTTCAATTACATCTATGTTTCATATATATCTGTATATGTAGCATACAGATATGTTTTCTGGCTCCCATATAATTATGTCATTTTTATTAGGAACACTTGTTTTTGTTTGTATCCCAACAAGACAGAAGATCATATTTCTTTTTAAAGATTACTTAAAAAACCCACTGGCAATAACAAAGTAGTAAAGTCTCCTACTTTTTTAAACTTTTCATAAGAACAGAACTACATCCTTTTAATTTACATAATTGCTAAATCCTGATTAAGATTTACATTAAGCATTGTTAAAATAACAAAATAATAGTTTAAAAATGAAAAAAATCTGCATTAAAACTTGTATGCTGTATTAAAAGCAGTATGTTAATATTTGCTTTTGAGTAATACAATTTTCACTGCTTCTATCTTCTGTTATTCAGAAAGACAAGCTAATTTTTGGTAAAACAAATAAATTAGTTTATTGGTAATGAGGTGGTTGGTTGTAGTCCAGATAATCCTGATTTTCTAACAAGTCCATCATTTCAATATTAGAACTTAATTTTTTATGTAAAACAAGAAGACAGATCACGACCTTGTTGTTTGGGTAAGTTCTGGTGAAGAAGCCATAATTTTCCTAGGTGACACTCTTGCACAAATCACAGCATTCCTGGCTTTTCCTGCTCCAGAAATGCAATTTCTTGGGCATCGCCTTCTGTGACAACAGGTTGCCATTTCCCATTTTCTCTCAAGTATTACTGACTTTGTTTCCGAGAACATCTGGAGACAACTGTTTAATTACTCTATTTCTTTTTTTCGTGTACTTTTTTAGAAGGAAGAATTCTGATTTCTTCATTTAGATCTCCAATTAAAAGACATTAAAGTAATGGTGCTGATAGGTAAACAGACTTAAGTTCTGTCCCTGTGATATGATATGTTCATTAAAGACGCTCTTTCAGTAACTGCCATCCAAGCATTCTTTAACAGTTCCTAAATCTGGGGTATAGTTATCTCCTAAGGGATTTTAATACTATCATTTTAACATGGGACTTAAAGCAGGTGTAGATGGAAATATTTTTAAAAGCTTCAAAATTAACAAATTTTCATAGGTGGAACAATGGTGTAGGAATGGTTTGTCTAAGCTTGCATTAAAAGCTGTAAGTTACAACCCTTCTCAATGAGCATAGACCCTTGCCCTCAGAGGAAAGCAAGAAATAGGAAGTGTCAGAAGTGTATTGCTTTTTTTTTTGTTTCCTGGCATATAACTCTAGGGTGTTGAGGGTTTTTTTCCCCTTTCAATTATCTGTAGACTGCTAAAAGGATTGTTTTGCTAAAAGAATTAAGGTTTATGCATCCTTTTTTTACTATGGTTATTTTTTAACCACTTAGATCAACACAGGGATTTTAACCAAAGTAATCAATAGAGAACAGTGCTGACAGACAATTTTTCTTACAACCACTATGCTTGTTTTTCTGTATTTTTGAGAGACTGTTTTATGATTGTGCTATTTCTGTACAATAGGAACATGTACACAGTATATCAATATTCGTTCTAAATGCTAGCTTACTTCACTTTAGTAACATCAAGACTAGGTTTTTATTGTGAAATATTCTTAGCTAAAGATAAGAATAAAATAGAGATATTGACTCCCTTTTATTACTGAATTATGATTATGATAGAAGGATTGTTCATGCTGTTATATTTAATATTGCTTTAATAATTCTATTGTAAACTTTGTTTTGAAGAGATTTATAGCTCAGTCATAAACATTCATCCCATTTGTAATATGGCTTGTAAGAACTCAGCTGATAGCTCATTTTTAAATCGTAGCTTTCTAAATGAAATAAAATAAATAAAAATAAGCTGAAGTTACATACATTTAAGTCACAAAAGTGAATGAAATTTAGTGACTTTTGTAATCTAGGAAATCTTCTAAAACTTTTTCTTGAAACAAAGAACTCTAAATCGATTCTGATTAATAAATATCCAAAGTTTAAAATCCATGGCACATAGAATTTTATTTCATCTCCTTGACCTGATTTTCTTTTCACAGACTTTCCTAATTGTTCTTCAAGCTGTTATTAAAAATTCTATTATTTATTTTATGTCACTATCATTGTTTTAATTGCAGACTATTTACATGTAGAGAGAGCTTACTGAAGATCTCTCAGTACGCAGAAACAAAAGCAAAAACATTTTAGAGAATGAATATGTTATCTAAGCCATGGTAATGGCTAAAAAGAAGGCTTCTACATACTGCAAATCTTTTTGCAGGTGTAATAGACTTTGCAAGTCCACATGTTAAAAGGATATTTCTGTGAGGTCTGGAACAATGTAAAGAGGAAGAGCAGAAAAGAAGGAAGGTTAAAGTAACCCAAGAAGTACATCTTTTCTCAGAGGTTTTATAGTACCTGGTTCCTTTCTTTTCTTCATCTGAACTTTAGCTATATGTGATTTTTGCCAGGAGCACTAAATTTAAAAAAAATAATTCTATAATGAGTCACAAATACAGGTTACACACTTCTCTGACTAACACATGCAGTTATCCATCTGGTCCCTAAACATAGGTGAACAGAAATTTCGAGCATTGCACCATATTTTTCTTAACCACAAAGGACAAAATTTAATCCTCTCTCCTCTTCAAATTTGTAAAGCATGGCTTTTCCTTTCAGTCCACCAGTTAAAACTATGCCCCAGGTCTTCCATATCTTTATCCCTGAATTTTATCCTTTTATTGGCTGATCTTGACAAATCCAATATTACTTATTTTATACTGGTCCAGAATGTTTCAGAACGGGTATTCATGTGCTGCCTGTAGACAGCAAGATTCTTCCTGGTTTCAGAACTGACAGGAGGCATCTCCTGCTATATGCTGTCAAGAGAAGCAGACAAGAGCTTCCCATAACCTGACCTCTTCTCAGCAGTAGAGTCAAAAAAGGTCTCATGGGAATTTCTAATCTGAGATCAAATTATTTTCTGCCATAAATCTCCTTAATATAAATCCATGAATCCACCTCTCACTCCAGCCCTGGTGTTATGCTAAAGAGTAGCAGACCTAATGCACTGATCACAGTTTAAAGCAAACTTAAAGTTAACCTTTGTTAACTGCACTATACTGCATCCCAGAGACATTGAGATGAGTGAAAGGGTCAAGGTGGCAAGCAGAAGCTGAGTATTATTGGGTATAAACATGGGAATATAATATGAGTATAAAATTATACTAACATCTGTGATATAAAACAGGCTTCACTGTTTTTAGGGTCAAGTATGACAGTTCTGTTGGCCATTCCTTGGGATATGTCAGCAGATCTTTACAGTGTGGGGGTAGCCAATATAGCTCATGGAATGGCCATTCAGCCCCAGCAGCTGGTCCTTGCTAAGCATTGTCTTTTGGAAATGATTAAACCTCCTTGTGCTTTTCCATGAACCCAAAACAGTTCCTGCCTCTTCCCATAATAACGGTGACACACAGAAACACTCCTGATATTGCAGATAACTTGATTCTGTACTCAGGGCATTCAGACCACATTAACAGCCCTCGTTTCCACTGAATCCTGTGACAGCAGCACATACATTGTTATCCCATACACAGGAACTGCTGGTGAAAACAAAATATGAAGAGACATGATGAATCACTGCATTGATAAATGAAGGTTGGAGGTTTGAGGAATTCCAACAAGATTTAATATACAATTTGCAGGCAAAGAGGAAGCTAATTTTGACTTGTCTTTTAAATGTATTATGGTACTCACAATTTAATGACATGCCAATATCCCAGGCTTGCATTAAATGGAGGAAATAATTCTAGATGCTATACATCCAATTCCTTGTTGGAACTAAGGATTCAAATATTCAGTGTTTTTCCTAAACACAGGAGAATTGCCCTGGGAACAAGGAGTGCTAGCATCTTCTCATCATCAAGTACTAAGCAAATTCACAATTAAGAAGTCCACAGGTAGTGTTTTGCCTTTACCCTCAAAAACAATTTTTATAATGATATTCTATTTTTCATCTACAGGTCACAGAGACATAAAATCTCTGTTTTCTCTTTTTTAAAACAGGGAAACCATGGCATAGGGCATTTGAATAGAATGATTGGCCCAAAATCAAGCTGCAGGATAGAGACAAAAACTGATATAGAAATACATGTTTCTAAGTCCCATAGACCAAAATCAAGCTGCAGGATAGAGACAAAACCTGATACATAAATACATGTTTCTAAGTCCCATAGGATGAAAAACTGTGTTCACTCACGCCTCTTCACACCACTTCTCATTTTTAGGAAAAAGATTTTGTTAACTCTATCAGATGCTAAACCTGGAAGCTGTGGAAGTTACTCTTAAAGTTCACAGAAAACAAAACAATCCCACAAGGGAAATGAACACTCTCAATAGAACAGCATTTGCCAGTGTTATTAAGTGGGGATGTCCTTTCCCCTGGGGACAAACTTGTGATGAGAGAAATGAACCTTTTTAAACCTGTGAACATGGCATCTTCAAACTGAGTTTGTTTATACAAGACAGGAATAGATCCAGGATTTTTTTTTTCCTTTGATAGCACATATTGTTTATGTCAAATAAATCTTTCTAAGACTTTCATTAATCTGAAGTTCACTTTTAGCTCATGCACAATAAGGATTTATGTTATAAGGTGCTAGAACAGGATTGGATTGTGTTCCTGTTTTTCAGGCTCAATTGATTTCTGCTTTGTTTCAAGTGGATTTGTTCTTGCATAGACCTTATAAGGCTGTTACAAATATTGTGACCATTTGTAGCAATGTAATAAAGATTATTTTGTAAATCTCAAATAGCACTCCCTGGGCTCATTCTGCCTCACTCTGACTAAATGCTTCATACTTATATCTAAAAATTTAAAGTTAACTGATTTTACCATATGGCATAGAGAAAAAACACACCAAACTGCAAGTCCTTGACAGTAGAATGTCATTCTTGAAGAAGCAATACCAATGTTTTCCCTTTCTCTCTCATGACCATCAAAGAAAACTTGTAAATACTACTAAAAACTTTGTTCTGTAGTTTACACAGGTTTGGTTTAGGTTTTTTAGATGGAGGAGTATTTTTTTTTTCATTCCAAAATTACTATCCAGAAGCACCTATGTAGGCTTTCTCTCTATATCAGAGGTTAAGAGGATCAGAAGGAACCAAATTCTGGTAATTGTTGATAGAAGATTCCCAGAGTTACCATTGTGGTATTTCTCTCCAGGATATCCCACAAAGACATGAATGCATGTAATACTGTGCAGTTCAAGACCCTTAAACGCAGCATTTCCAGAATCACCATGCACACTGTCTTCATACTCTGTAGCTGATCAGCATTTTCAAATCCGTCTTGTGCACCCCAGACACACTGGATTCACACATGGTGCTCATTTGCATCATGACTGGCAGTAGACCTATTGTTTCTGTAAGTCCTGGGCTCATTGTAACTAGTCCTCTGGAACTGACTTATACACGTATACTGGTCATAGCTGTACAGAAGAGCTAGAAAATCCTAGATTAATGTGCCAGCTACAGAAATTCTACCTGGAAAAAATTTGGAACAGAGAAAAATGACATGAGAGAGAGTCCAGTTATAAGATAGCTTTACGTAGGGCAAGTAACCACAGTGCTACTGTGGTGCTGTGGTTCTGAGAATCCATACGAACACCAGCTAAAAACATGTCACCTCCTCAGGCAAATTTTCTGCTTTAAAGCATCTGTTTCATCTAACTTAAACCTGTGGATTTTTCATGTATTATCCCCTATACTAACACAGCAGATGTCATAGATGTTTTTTGCTCAAGTTGCTTTGGATTCTCTTCTCAACAGCCTTTGATCAAGTCACAGGTTGGTGACAATTTACCTGTTGTTATGTCTTTAACACTTTTTAGAGGAATGTCCACTTCCTTCAGAGTGTCCCCAGCCAGCAAGCTGAGATAGGGTGTGACCCAGCGACTAGAAAAAAAAAGGGTCACTTGGATGGCTAAGGAAAAAAACACAGCTCACTTCTGTCCTTATTTAACAGTTGTAGCAACTCAACACTTCCTCCATCCCACAATATAACATCTCCTATAGTATGATGGCAAAAATATAACATGGAATTTTGCAATGATGTGGCCAACACTGAATTCACAGGAGATGTTCAGCTCTTTTCTATTAAATTTTTCATCATCTAGCTGTGTTGTTATGATTTCATTAAGAGTAAATACCATTATCTAACTTTTAAATGGAGAGACAAAAAAGGTTGCAGAATAGTTTTTCCCCTTTACTCACTACTTGTGAAACCAATACTTCGCCTATTGTGGATTTTCTGTTCTCTTGTTTGATTACACCTTAATCAGATGACTCTTGTGTTCTGATTTGAATTTAAGAATTTGAAAAGATCTTTGAAATCACCACAAGTGTCAGTTATGTTATCCAACTTTAACTATCGAACAATTAAGGATCAAGTTTTAGCTAATAGTTCAGGCTCTGATCTATCAGTAGAGAAAAGCCTCTGGAGTATAATTCACTATGAATAATCATTATCCATAGCGCTGTTTTAGCTGCTAGAGATGCTCTAACATATTATGACTTAAAGTGTGAAGAAAATTATATGGAACCAGATGTGCAGCCAAGCAGGCACACTGTACCATAAAGAACAAGCCAGCGCCAGCGGTGGTGAAAAAGCACATCCACATTAGTACATGACACTGGTACATGTATCAGACCTTTTTACTACAGTCCTGGATGTGTGTTGACATGCCTTGCAGATCTGGACTTGTTTCTGCACACAGGCTTCAAACTCATCACCATTTTCTTCCCTTCTATTTCTATTCTTAAATCACCAGTACTCACAGCTGCTGTATTTCATGACTACTAACTATCTTTTAATGACCAAATAAAAGGAAAAGTTATTATCTTCTAAATCTCTGCATCTGACCAGAGAAGTTTTATATGGGACATTCTAAATGTAGAATTGTCTGAATGGTTGATGGGAATTTCTGGAAAGTATCTGATGGACAGAATTTCATGATACTCCTCTACACTTTAATCCTACATAGTTATCCTGTAGTAATTAGAAGATATTTAACACAGCTGCAAGGCTGGAGGGCATAAGGAGAAAGGTGTTTTTCTAGTCTCAAATGCACAGGCATGCAGAGGTTTTCAAGATATATTAGGATGTGAACCTGTGGGTTTGAAGGCACAACTCAGAAGAGTGATGAATGGTAAAAAAGAAATAGTGTGTAGAGGAATTGAAATTATGTTAGATGGTAAAATATTTCAAAAGAGCACATCAATTTGTACTAAGCAAAAACAGAAAAAGTAACCTATGAATTCTTAAAGATATTGCTGAAAAACTGAGAGCTCAGATCCATGGAAAAGGTATTTTAAAAATCAGACATTACTCTCACTTCCACCTCACTCCTTTCCTGAAAAAAACATATGCATTATAGATCTAATTAAATTATTTTTCAGATGAAATGACAAAAAAAAGAAAAAAAGAGTAAAATTGTTTCCAATAGTTTTTTCAAAACATTTTTATTTCCAAAGAAACTTGTGAAGAATTCCCAACAAATTCAATAGTGCATAATATATGGCTGAAAAATTACTCTTATAATCTCTTCTAGATGTAATATAAAACTATAACTCAAATTTTCTTCACATTCAAAGTGAACAAACCCACAATAATGTCTCTCACAGTCACCAGTGACCTCTAAGAACTTTAATTTTAGCTCAGATGAATGAGAAATTTAATTATGGTATTTCTGAAATCAAGTAGAATGTTTTTCTCAGCGGTGTTAAGACTTACCAGTAGTGTTCAACAGATTATTTCCAAAAGTAAGGAGAAATCTTAGCTTTGAACTCAGCTGAAATTTGAATAAAGCTACTCATAGGAGTTGAATGTGAACAGGGTTATAATAAACATGGAAACTATATTCCCATAGATATCTGTTAAGACCAACATAAAAATGGATTTCAATGATTATAAAATTTAACAGTTATGCATATTACATTAAACTCATATTAATGTTAGAGACACTTCTGCTGTTGCTGTGTTTTTTAAAAAACTGTGTATCATTTGTAGAGAATATGTGTGTATATTAGTTAGATTTTATGGTGGATTTGGTGAGTTTTCTAGAACAGTCACACAATTTTATTCTTTCACATCCTCACTCAGATATATTTCATTCTCACACAAGTCACAGAGGAGAAATAGGTATAGATATATTTTTATTTCAGATGTAAAATTCATACCTCACTTGTAAGTTATGCAAGGAAAATAAGAAGCTTCATTAAACAGAATTACAAGTTGTCTGCAAAAAGTGATTTGCAGTTTGGGAGTACTTCCCTTTGAAATCATTAAATCTACACAGCTAAAGTAATTTTATCTCCTTGAAAAACTCCACTTACTACCTCATATTGATGAAGAAAAAAGTGAGGTTTTTAAAATATGTTTCCTAATGACCCAGAGAACAACAGGTTTCCTCTCTATTTACCATGCTATACACTGTAGCTTACACAAAAGAAAATTTTAAAAAAATAGTTAAATGCAATTTAAAGGAAATACTCTAAATACATGAATTTCAGAATAATCTCATAGCAGCTAAATGAGACCATTTTCATGGTTTATAATGTCTTCATTTTTTCTCAGAAATACACATTACAAAAAAATTCCACTTATCGGTTCTATTCACCATAACCATTTTTCTTCCATGACAATGGAGCAAAAGCATTTTTGTCACTGATTTTACTGGAAGTAGGGCTGAAGGGCAAATAAGAAACAATGGGGAACAAGTATGGCACCCTCATGGTGCCACATAAAGTGCACGTGCACAGCTATCTCATTCCCACAACAGCAGCTGCAGAACAGTATTGCACTGTACCAGCACAAAGCTGGAGAAAAGACAGGGAGCACTCTTTACCAGGAAATGTAATGATAGGATGAGGGGTAATGGTTTTAAGCAGAGAGAGGGTAGATTTAGATTAGATATTGGGGAAAATTTTTTACTGTGAGGGTGGTGAGGCACAGGCACAGGTTGCCCAGAGAAGCTGTGGATGCCCCATCCCTGGAGGTGTTCAAGGCCAGGCTGGATGAGGCTTTGAGCAACCTGGGCTAGTGGAGGGTGTCCCTGCCCATGGCAGGGGGGTTGGAACTAGATGATCTTTAAGGTCCCTTCCACCCCAAACTGTTCTATGATTATGTGATACTTTGGAGCTGTGTTGTGATCAGTAATGGTTAATGAAACACTTGCCCTGATGTGGCACCTGTTTTGCAGCCAACAGTCATAACATAATCATATTTCATGTAGAAAGAGGACAAGTATATAAGGAGTTTCCACCTAAAGCTGAACCCAAAACAAGAGACTTGCAAAATCTCTAGAAAGTCCCTCAAGAAAAAGTATAAATTTGAATATGAAAGTGAAGTGTGCAATTAGAAATAAAATACAAGAGCTAATAAATGGAAAAAAAAAAGAAACTAATATTGTTATCTGTACTACTTCTAATATGTACAAACAGCTATCAAAGTATAGCTAATCAAAATATATAGCTGAAAAATGAATATCATTAAGTGGTAGGGCTTCAGAGAGTTTTGTTAGTGCATCAGAGACAAATATCCTATTTAATCTTTGTGTTTAAAATTTAACAGGTATAAGTACTTGTATCAGACTAAAATGGAAGTTCTTTTAATCTTCTAATTGAAAAGTATGTAAAATAGCTTCTATCAGGAAGCAAACTTTATAAATTAGACCCATACAAGCTTCACAGAAGAGTCCTCAAACCAGATATATAGGACATCAAACTTTGAAATCAGTCATCAAGTAAGTAATTTAAGAATAATAGCGAGCAACCTATCAAGCTTCTATGGTGACACAGTAGAGGGAAAAAAAAGAGATCATATGATACACACTCACCATATGATCCACAACCATCTATAAAAAGAAAAAAGGTATACATGATTGGAGTGCTGAAGAAAAAAGAGATCAGTCTGTTTTGTTTACTAAGGAAAAAAGGTGATTTGATTTCCATACATGTATTTCTTCCATGGGGGACAGTGATAAAGGACCATTTTGCAAGAATAGAGATGTATTGAAGAGACTATGCCTCAGAGATTAATCCACACACCCTCAAAATAAAGTCTTTCATCAGGTTAAGTAGTCAGTGCAGCACACTGATAAGGGAAACAATGATTGTCTCTTTCTGATATATGCAAATAAATAGTGCATACCATTCCATATGAGACTATACGTTGGCCAAGAAACAAACATTGTGAAGGTAAATATGTTAGTAAGCTCAATGAAAACTCAATTATTTGTGACATTCAGGAGATAAGAGCAGAGAAAACTTCTGATATCCAACTACAAGTCTGGGAATTTTCTGAATGTCTGTAAAGTACTGGAATTTGGAGCACCTTGTCTGGACATTTGAGTACCACTGCACTGACTCACAGCCTGATTTTAACTGTCTGAAGCGTATATAAAGCTTTTACCCATGAGTGGTTACTATGTCTGTATTTGTTGTGTCTCAAAGTGGACATCCTGAAATACTGAGGGAAAGGTGTTTTTTTAATGTGACTTCATATAGCTAGGGCAAGTGAAATTTAGCAAATGATGGCAGAAATTAATAGAAGCTTTGAATCTGAGTCTGTGCTATGAAGTACTTTCCCCATCTAAACTGCCACAAGATCCAACTGTGTTTTTAATTAGGCTCAGACTTGAAAGAAATTTTAAAAATACAAAATATTTTTTGAAAAAGTGTGAGCAATTACAACATTTACAATGTAACAATTACATTTTCTTTATGATGTCCTCCAAGCTTCTTTTGGAATACCTGAAGCAGTCTAGTTTTCGGCTCACAATCAAACAATTTATAACTACAGTTCTTTTTTTTATATTTTTTTTCTTTTCTTCCCCCTTAGGTATCCACTGCCATATTCAGACAAATGTGTGTCTGTACAAAAAAGCCCAATGCATGCACAACAATTGATGAGTGCTTGGGCTAAAAAAGAAAAATTGAATGACTGCAAACACTACCTAATCCATTTCTTCCCTCAGTATGAACGTAAATGGCACAGTTTCCACATAGACCTCTGCGGAATAGCAAGATACAGGGAAAACCCTTCCACTCCCTTGAGGAGGCATGCAATGCCTGTGAGGCAGACGCAGTAGTGCCATTAATACATACTTGTTATACAACCAGTTTTGTCACTTAAAGAACATTGCAACAGAAAAGGTCTCCAAAACTTTGATCAACTTAATTTACCCCAGACACAAGGGCAGTGAAATCCCCCACCTAGAAGGACCTATCACTTACTGATCTCCTGAACTGCAGTTTCATTACAGGAAAATTGGGAAGTCTTGGAATTTGCTAAATTCTTCCAAGTTTCGAAGTCTTTATTTTCTTTCACCTATTGAGTGAAGGTGTTCAGGAGTAAAGCACAGAGTGCTAAAGAAGCTCTAGAGAGAGCATTTCAAGTGATTTACTTGATCTCAGTGAAAACTTGGCCTCCCTTGTGGATGAAAGAGACACATTCCATGTACCAAACCATTTTTTAAGGATTCCCTACAGAAAGCGAGGTATATCTAGCATTATATGAACCTTAATTGTGGTTATGTTTTATTGTTACTTAGATTAAGTGTTTAAACTACCAGATAACAGAATCTGTATTCTCAATAGTGGAAGAGTGTTAACAGTAATTTTGCTAAATATTTCAGCCCTGTTCCAACAATCTCTTGGAGGAAAGTTAATGGTCATAATCCAAGTAAAGCCCGCCTGAGAAAATCCCAAGCTGTGCTTGAAATACCTAACGTGCAACTAGAGGATGCAGGGATGTATGAATGTAAGGCTGAAAACTCTCGTGGAAGAAATGTCTTCAGAGGACAACTACAAGTGTACAGTAAGTGCACTCAGTATTATCCAGCAATGCTTTGCCCACACTTAAGGCTTTAACCATATATGAAAGATGCTGAGGTCCAGTAGAAATGAAAAATCTTTATTCTCAAATACAATTAATATTGAATTAAGCTATTTATTTTTATTTCTTAGTAATGCATTAAAGTCTGAATGATAAATAAAGTTAACTCCTTCAAAGAACTGGCTTAAATACAACTTCAGGTTTGATGTTTGTGGGGTTTTTGAGGTCCTTTTAAAGGGTATTGTTATAATTTTTAAAGTCTTTTTTTTTCTCTTCTTGTGATACATAACAATGACATGCAATCTACGCGTGATGTATCTGTCAGAAAAAAATATTAGAAATGTCTTAGGATCTTTACCACAGTTTTATTAATGTTTCATCCTTGCTATGCCTGGGTGCTGAGTTTTGTTGAATTCGTTGTACAACAATCAGAGCTGGAGAAGGGCTTTTGTTTTTGTAAAAAATTCTCAACTTAGGCATGCACGACTTCTGAATGTTTGAATTTTCAGAAAGTGCTGAACATTTTCTCCTAAGGATGAGTCTTTCAAAAAGTTTTTTGAGTGAACATAAAAAAAATTAAATCATGCACCACATTGAAAAGAAAAAACACAACCTGAAATTAAAAATATTCAGTAAAAATAATGAATTCTCTATAATATTGCTGTTGAATCCTAGAGACCAGAAACAAAAGCTTATAGAAGACACTCCCTGTATACTTACAAGTCAAAGTTTTCTGTATATTGAATGTATGTTTGAGTCCCACCTCCTTTTATCAATTAGAATGACATCACTTGCTGTCATTCCATGAATTCCTACAACCTTAAACATCTACCAGGAAAGGTCTACTGCAGGAGATCATACAACAAATCATTCAGACTCTGAATTGCTTTCTGTCTTCAAATATTGCAGCCAGTCGAATTCCAACTGCTGCAGTTTAGACAGTTCCTCAGGCTACTAGATAACTTTAAGAAGGAGTCTCTCCTGTTAACCAATTTTCTTTCTCTTTTCTTGATTTAAGGCCGTGGTTCCTAATGCTTTCGCCCCATTACTAACTACACTCAGTTCTCTCTCTTTGTTAGCACTTTTATCAAATAACCACAGACTGGCGTCATATATTTAGTTTATTTTCCATGTATGTCCATATTTGCAGGTCCATAATCAATTTTACTGACTCCTTCAGCTTTCCAATGTCCTTATCTTAGCTCCCTTGTCTTTGGTATCAGCATATCTCTGGATGATGCTTCTCTGCTTGCTTTTTGTTCTCATCTATCTAGAGCAAAAGGCAGGCTTTTGTCTTCAATTTTTTTAGTATATGCTGGAAAAAACATGTGGTGGCAAAGGTAATACTTTGCATCCTTTTTTCTGGACATGCCATCCATACTGCAGCCTGCACGGCACCTTCTGCAGCCTGAGGTCTGCACTGCGGCCTCTCCCTTCAGCAGCTCCGTCTGGGTGGAGGCATTGGCCACCGCTGGGGCAGATGGTGCAGCCCCCCCCCCAGCTGGAGCTGCAGCCTTCGCTCTGAGACAGGTGCCCACCATCCTGCCCTGAGGGTCAGGCAGGATGAGTGTCCTTCACCTGTGCAGATGGTCACAGAGTGGTGCCCTGTTGCTGGCTTAGTGTGCACTTCAAGTTTCCCACTCACCCTGCCCTTGAAGAGGTGCCCTCCCCTGTGAACCGCCGCACACACTGCTGCACCAGGCCCTGGCTGATGCCCCTCGCCCTGTTTGCCCGTCCTGGTCCCTGCTGCTCCCCAGGGCTGCCTTTGGTGGCAGTGGGGGGTGGCTGCCATTACTCCTGGCCCTGCCCACACCATGTGAGCTGCCCTCATGAGAGCTGCTGGCTCCTGGGGAGTCTCTGTGCTCCCCTGGGTTTTCCCTGGCTCAGGAAACCCCCCTGTACCTGTGATCCCCCGGTTCACTGTGGGATGCATCTGCACCAGAGCTGATCGCCTCTGTGAGTGCGCCTCTGCATCTTCATGCCTCCTGCTATGCCAATAGCCCAGAGATATTTCTTTGCTAGTACAAATTTTTACTGTCAATTACTTCCATTAAAATATAGCAGCTCTTGCTAGGGACCTGGGGGCTAGGGGCATTTACCAGCATACCTGGTCTTTTTCAACAACATTTCTTAAAATGTCCGAAATTCAAAAAAAAGAATTAATTTGAGTTACAAGGTGTACCCCGGTTCCTACACTTACTAGCTGTTTTCTGTAGCTGTGAAACTACTAGATGCCAAAGCAACTTATAACGGAGTTATAATTATTTCTGCCTTCCTCTTTCAGAGTTAAAGGAATATAAAAGGTGCTCTTCAAGAGAGAAACTAAGATAATGGAAAATTAGGGTGTTTTTTTTTCATCAAAAGCACCCTGCAGACCTGTGGCATAAAATCACAGCAAACATGATGCTGTGTTCTGCACAACTCTGCCTCTCTCATTAGCTTGGACAGATTTTTCGTTTGAGCAGAAATAAAGATGGTACTCAAAACTAGGAGTCCATCAAAAATATTTTCTACATCAGTTTTATTCTACTCTGTCCAGTAAAAAATATTATTTTTTGTTCTCCACCGTTGTAAAAATTATATTTTTTACAGTCACTGCCTTTATGGATAGCGCACAATTTGTGTTAATTGGCATTTTTTTTTGCAACAATATTAGAGGAACTTCTTTAACATTGTAGAAAGTCTTTCCACTTTTTTTTTTCCCTTGATTAACAGGTATGTGAGACTAATGTAATATTAAGTTTCTCTTAAGTCTATTATTGTAATTTAGATTATCTTACAGATCAGTCAAAACCACATCTGAGTCATGGTTTCACCTATCTGCATTAGCAGGGAGCCAGGTCAGAGCAGGTAACAGAGAGCTTCTGGATGGAGGAAACCAGCAGTGACCTGCAGAACAACAGAACAAGAAGCACAAACCATTACTAGCCCCCAAGTGCTTTTTCTTGGCCTTGAGATGAAATACACCCCAGTGAGCCTCTCGCAGCCTTCACTGCTCCTGAAGACAGCATTAATGTCTCATTGGTCTGCAGACCCTGACAACCCTTTCCAGAGGCGTAAGAGGGTTTGGGTAAGAAGGTTCTTAGCAGTGCAAAATTTAGCCAAATATTACTTTACAAAATTCTCAGCTTCCTTCACTGACAGCTGATATGGCAGGATTTAGGGGCATTACTTGAAACAGCATTTCCTGCTGTACCTCTTATTCATAACAACAGTCAACATGAATTATTTAACTTTAAGCTCATTATCTTTTCACTGACAACTTATTCCTCCAGGAGACAGCGATTATTTTGGCTCAGAAATTCAGATGTAGGCCATCATTCCTTACCAGGGGTTTCCTGTAAAATTTCAGAGCAGGCTGTAAGACCAGCTGTGTCATACCGCAGTCTCACAATTTGCATATCTCTGTAGGAACTCGCTTGCTGTCTGTTTGAATCTTCTTCATTTTGTCAGTTGCATCTGATCTGGGTCACCACAGAGTGTTTTGGAGGAAGCCCAGGACACCCAGTCTGCCCGCCTGGTCAAATTTAATCACAAACTAGTGATTTTTCATTTCTTACCTGGTGCTGCAATCCAATGATTTTCTGATGCAGCTGACGCTTTGGATGCTGTTCAAAAAATGGTATTTCAGATGCTGACAATTTCAGATTGTTTCAATCTCAGCCCTTAGTGGAAATTCAGCTGTAGAAGTGGCAAGGGCATTAAAAATAAAATTCTGATAATGCAAGACATCCTGATATGCACTGCAACCTATTTTGAGAGGCATCATTTTTCACCAAGTGATCTGCTCATCCTGTAAGTTTCTATAAATTTTATTCAAGTTCAAAATGATTAACAGAAGAGAGCACAAAAAAAAAAAAAAAAAAAAAATTGGATGGAGAAATTGATCATTAACCTCTTGTGATCACAGTTCCTCCACAAATCCTGACTAGCACCATTTTTCCCAATGGTAAGCGCTGGTTTGTGTAATTACTGCTCCTCTCTTACTCTGAAGCTCTTGGGTTTGCTGCTGTTACGTACTCACTAGTGTCAGTTCAGCAGAGGATTGTAGTGCGAACCAGACCACAAACCCACTTTTCCTTTGGCTAGATCAGTTCCCTGATCCTGCTAACAGCACTGACCCATGAGCAGCACTGCTGCCACAGCAGGAGGGAGTTTTGCTGTAACACCAGAGTGGAACAGGCAGCTGAGGGCAGGAATATTCTGTAAGGCAGTGTAATGGACCATCCTGGTTTTAAAAAACATTTTAATAACGTCCTTATATAAACTGTATGGAAGAAAATACACTGCTGTCACTACAGGTTAGCCCCAGATATATGTAGTAAAACTGGGTAGAGAGGAAGAGATTTTTGTGGTCAGAATTGCAGCTTCAGTTGAAATTTGCTATCTTATCTTTCTTGCTGTGATAGCTGCCTATTATTCTCCTACTGTAAACTTCTCAGTTGGCCTCATGTCCAGAAAATGAACTTTACTCACCCCAAACTCTGTTCTCATTCACATTTTAAGGTAATATCCAAAGTAATTTGTCCATGCAAAATATTGTCTTTTATTTCCTTTCAGTCAAAAAGTTGCTTAATAATTTGAGAAAGTAGGCTGTTTTCTGCAACTGAGTTTCGTTTTGCATGGAGGGTATAAAATCTGGCCTGTAAGCTTGCAGATTTACTGCCAAGTTGTGTTTGTAAAACATTCTGACATCCTTGAATAAGCAGGTGCAGAAATGCAGCATAAAATAAATCAAGGATTGGATGGTGATTTTAAACTCTCAGGAGCACTGTATAAAACTATGGCACCATATCCATGAAGACTACTGAATAATAAGACATCCTTCTGTTCTTGCATTCACCCCAAAACACTTCACTGGACAGATAAAAACCAGGCAAACACTATTTTTCCCAAGGTGAATGTTGCATTTATAAAAAGAAAAAAGAACCTGTTACTTTTGAAATCTGTTTAAACGCTTCTTAGAAATTATATTTTCTAATTAAAATTAAGTGCAATTATGGAATGAAATTTTCTTTTCCCACATGTATATCAGAATGATGTTAACACATTTCTGTTAAAAAAAAAATAACACATGGAGTCAGAGGTTGTACATCTAGTTAAACATTTCACTTTTAAAATTATTGACATGGTTTAAGAACAAGTGTTATGATACTATGGAGAGTGACTCTTCTAATGAGCAGAGAGGGAAATCTGTGGCAAAGTAAGGAGTACGAAGAGAGAGGAAAGGAAGCCAAAAAGTGATGAAATTATTTATCTCAGTCATGCATTTATCTCTGCTGCTGCTGCATCTACCTGTTGCTTTGCTGTCTTGTTCTCTAAGGGGTGGGAATCTGAGTCATTACTTTGGCTGATGGCAAGTTCAACAGCTTGAACATCATGAATCAAAAGGCCATTTAGGCTATGAGGAGAAAATTTAGGTTAGGAATACCCCAACCAATGAAAAAAGGTTGTTAATACCAATTGATCACACCACTGTGATTTGCAAGTTTGTGGTTACAGAGGAAAACTCGTGCCATGACTATCAAGACAGCCACAGAGAGAGGGCAGGGACTGGCAGTTGTGTACTGAGGAGAACACCTCGGCAGCCATGCCTGGGGAGGGAATTTTTTTGTCAGTGTAAACAGGTGCACACTCTAATTCTGAATGCTCTGGTTCATAATAAGATCAAATCCAACACAGAAAAATGAGACAAGATATGCTTTGGGTCATACAGTAGAATTTTCAGAAAAGCAAAATAATGAAAAGAATGAAAGATGAATAGAACAGTTTAGTATCTCTTTGAAACTGCATGATTTTATGGCACCACCGGCTAACTTTTATGAATTTTTAGCTACACATTTAACTCACATCATCCAAAATTGTATTAGCTTACTCATTTTCAAAGGAAACAATTGCTTCTCAGCATGCTGCCTTTGTGCATACTGAAACACTCAAAATGACAACAGCATCAACTATACAATGCAATCAAATTACATTTTTTTAGGACAATTAGTAGACAACAAGTGAGCAGGGACTGCCACAAACTGTTTCTGAGGATTTAATGGGACCCTTTGATACAACTTAAGAATCAAGTGATTCAGCGCAGCGGAGCACATATGGAGCATGTCATGTGTTGCCTTGACTGCAATAAGTAGAATAAGAACGCAGATGTTTTTGGTCTTGGGTTTGGAAGTGAGGTTGGGTCAATCTTATTTCTGTTTTCCTTTACTAAAAGAAGAATGAGTGATTCTTTTTCTGATATGTTTCCAGCTTCTGACAACTGTCTGGTCAGAAAGTCTGAAGCAGGCTATTCTCTGCTTAGAAATGACAGACACCTCATTCACTTTCTTTGTCATCCATGCACAAGATGTAAGCTAGAAGCAGTTAGTCACCTGTCACGCCTTTTCATATCTTTTCACGTCTTTGATTGGTGACCTGTCAAACTCCAGCTAGATTCAAAGATTTATTTTTAAACTCAGTTCCCCATGTTTAAGTATGTTATCAATTATCTGACGTTTGAAGAAGAGGCATTGTGATAGGTCTGGACATATCAAGCAGAAGAATTTTGCATTCCTTTAGCAACCAAGGCCTTTTAGTTACTTATTCTCTACTATTTGGAAAAAAAAAAAAAAAAAGAAAACACCCCGCCCAAAAAACAAAACCCAAACAACTAAACCCCAAAACATTTAATATCATTAAATTAATTAATTTAATTGACCATCCTCTTTGCTACACAAATTCATGTGACTACACTATGAAAACTCAAAATCAGGCTTTTAAGTATGCCTTTTTTATTTCTGCATAGGGATGTTCAGTTCCTCACTGAGTCAAACAAATTTTTCCATATTATAAGATGCTATATATAGCTATCCGAATGACTACTGAGACCTGCTTTTCTGCAAAAAAAAATATTCCCTGCTTTTTTAACAGTTTATTACATTAAATTTAAGTACTAATGATCACATATAAACCTAACAACTGTCTACCTTTAAAAAAAGACTGTTTTAACATTGACTTGCTACGTAATTTATGTTCCTGAAGAATACTGGAAATCTTGTGTGTTCTGTGCTTAAAAACATTAAAAGCATTTTCTCCCTTGAAATATGAACTAAACCTGAGACACTCTAACAAAAAATATGTGCAAATACCTTTCCAAATGCCCAGTCATTCCTAGCTGAATAAATCGTGATTTCCTAGTAAATGGAGAAAACGATATGAAAAAGTCTATGATGATTGACCTCTGTACCAAAATTTAAATAGCTTAGGTCTTGAAATGTTATTAAATATTCTATTGTGACTACCAAGAAAATATTACTAAATTCAGTAATAATGAATGTCTTAATACGTAGTACTGTAATTTAGTCCATTGGATTTTATTAAATCAGGCAGATTCCTATTCCTGGTCATGATACTGCTCACTGCTTGGCACCATTGAAACATTTCCTTTAAAGTTACGAAGTTTTGTTAATTTTACTACTTTCTTTTTTAGTTTTGCTTGTTTGTTTAAATGTGCTTATTTCAGATAGTAAACTAAGCATTGCAAAGGTCATAATTTAAGCTCTTTAATTTATTAGGTCTTTGTCTATCAGCTAGAGACTTACCAGATTATACACTTTGTACTTAGCATGGTATTTTTTTCTTGCAGCCTACCCCCACTGGGTGGAGAAACTTAATGATACTCAGTTAGACAGTGGAGATCAGCTCCGATGGGAATGTAAAGCCACTGGAAAGCCAAGACCCACGTATCGTTGGCTGAAGAATGGAGTTCCTCTCTGGCCACAGGTACATTAGATGAGAAGTCACCAGTATGTTGCATGTTTCTCCTTTCATTCAGATAAAGTCAGTTAGAAAAAGCACTGAAAAGTACTTAATAAATAAGTTTTTTCTGTTAGTTTCTTAAGTGTTAGAATACAGACATTTGATGCATGTCCCCTCTGAACTATCTCAGGCAATGTAAAATTATATTCATCAGTAATTCTCTGTAGTTCAGAAATATTTCGGAGATGGGACCTTCTGAGCTGTGTCTGCAACAGCATATGCCATTGTACTATAGTGTCCATCTAAGCAATCTCCAGCATGGTTTTGTTTTGGTTTGTTTCTTTTTTTTTTTTTTTTTAGGTAGTGGTATTATGCTATTTGTCTCTGGTTTTTTTTTTTTTTTTCTGCATAAAAAGATAATAAAACTCAGAGAAGTGGTGTATTTCCTGAGTCATACGCCTTCATGTTTCCCCCCAATGTTATGTAATGTCATTTACTACATTTTATTTGTACATAATCATACTCTTCAAAACATGAGCAGGCTAATGTAATAGGCAAAATGGATACTATATTTTCATCAGTTTTCAACTCTATTAATTCTCTCCAAATAACAAAACTCACTATCAAGACCATTAAAATGCTTCATGCAAGACTCCTAGGATGTAAAGTCCTCAACTACCATCACCTGATAAACTTCAGAATTAGGTCTAGATAAAACTGTCTTTCTTTTAAAAGACCACTCATGTCATGGCCTGCATGAAAGCAGCCCACATCATGTGGGTTCTGCCTAGCACATTTCCAGTTTTATAGTCTCAAATTATTTGGAGTAAAGAAAAGTTTCGTAGATTTATTTCATGCATTTTTCCAGGTTAAAACACAGCTGTTCAATTCTCGGAGAAAAGGCCTCCATTTGTAAATGAATTCACAGAAAGGATTTATGAATATAAAAGATGTCTTTCTTCCCAGTGAATGTTGCTTCTATCTGTGAACATCATCCAATTATGCAAACAATGAGGAAGGAAACATAAACACAGTTTACTTTTGAAGCTGTGAGACATTGAAATAAGTTTATATGCCTTTACTTTATTCATTTCTGCCTTTTTAGATGGCGATATTCGTCCTGAAATTCAAGCAATTTATACATCTGTATTTTTTTGGTTTTCTGATTTTCCAAACCATTAGTTGCACCAGGCTCTGAAACTTCAAATTAATTTTCAGTTTAAACAGGAGCCTTACAACAGAGAGAAGTTTTTTCACAGATTCCTCTGCATTCCCAAACACTCTGTTCTTTGTCAATTTTTAATTAAACATACAAGAACTGTAATAATGAAACTTAGAGATGTTTTATAGCAATTCAAATTATTCATAATAGGGCCCCATGAACTACACATTTCCATAAACAGCTATTAATGTCCCTTCTCTTACAGCCATGGTAATTATTTTCTACTAGTGGACCTTTCAAATAAGAAATTTGCAGTAATGATGAAGGCAATTAGATCCTTTCACTCTTACTAAGGCAAACAATCTTTTATATCTACTTTTATGAAAATAGTACCATAACTGAAACCAAACATTTGCTAGAAATGTGAAGATCATCAGATATGTTATACCCGCAACTGACTTCTTGCCTCACAAAAGTTCCCAGGATGAATTGCTTTTAAAAATCAGGTAAGGGTAATAGCAGACAAACAAGCAAACAGACAAAAGCAAGCCTTGGAGGTAGTGAACTTGCAGTGAAAAATATTTACCTTTAAAAAATTTTGGAGCTTTTTCTGCCCTCTCCTGTGTGTTTTATTCTTGTCATCCTTTATATAACAAGAAAAAAGTAAGTCCAAGGAAATGTGTTGCTCAGTATTATTTTAGGTTAATACTGTCTTTTGTCCCTTTGACTTAAGCTAGTAGCACAGCAAATTTCCAGTTCCTGTTTGCTTTTAAATATTATATTTTTTTTTATTCCGTTACAGAGCAGGATTGAGATGGTTAATGGTGTTCTGATGATCCACAGTGTAAATGTCTCAGATGCTGGAATGTATCAGTGCTTAGCAGAAAATAAGTATGGCACCATTTATGCCAGTGCTGAGCTGAAGATTTTAGGTGAGTATTATTTAAAAAGAGCAGACTGTTCCTTTTTTTCCTTTTGATAATTAGATTTGGTTTTGGTCTCTTATGATAAGGAACGGCTTCTGCCAGTCTAAACTTAGCAGAGCAAATAAAAATAGGATCCTTTTTTTCTTGTTATTTATGTGTGAGTGGGTCCTTTGTTGCCCGAGATAGCATAGGTCCTTCTGTTAAATGAAAATTTTATTTCATAAATTACTGACTCAGTTATATTTTGTGACTATTACTCATACAAGGCTATTTCAGTTCAAATACATGGAAAAATATTATTTTACACCTTTAAAAATAAGCACAAGAGAAGTTACTTAGAGACGGTAAATATATTTTAGTCTCTGTTAAAATTAAATAATAATTTATACCAAGGTCATTATTCAAAGGTAATTAAGGATGATCTTAGTTTTAAAGGTGTAAAAATTTACCACAAAATTACCAGAACTGACTGAATACTGGAAATGAGCTAATATCATCCCACAGTAAAGCAAATGCACTATATAGTGTTACATGGAAATATAATAATAAATACGTTATTCAAAAGTTGAAGTGGAGAGTTAATGAAGAAGAACTTGAAGTCTGTTTTTCCAACAGTCTAGTGTTCCTTAAAGCAAACTGTGGTAACACACAATGGGACAATAGTGATAAGAGCACTTCCACGGGGTTAAGTGAGGCAGACTTGTAAGATCTCATGATCTCTATATTAGAGTATGGTATAGCTGGAAGACAGGTGTCTGTCAAAGTTATTCAATGGCCATATCAGACATCAGAGGTCTCTGCACTGCTCAAACCTTGCAAACTTCAAATTCTGCACCTGGGAATCACTCTTGCAAACTCCCACTCAAATGAACACTGAAGCTGAAGTTACTACTACATTTGAGCTAAGATTTCGTTCTTCTGAAGAATAACATATCATCCACTACATTTCTATTATTTCCTAGCTGGCCAACATTAGAATTTCACTGATAACTCTTTGAAATATTTCTGTCTAGCCATAAATTGAGTCAGTGGCTGCTCTGTTTCCATCACTTTCCTTTGTCATTTTGTGATTCAGCCAGCAAACAGATCCCTGTTGGTTACAATATTCTCTTGCTCTGTTTTTTATATCTATTATAAAATAAGTATACCTATTATATCAGGTGGTTGTACAATTTCTTTGACGTTCTCTAACATTGGAAATGGCCATTATATGCTGCTGCAGTAAAATCAGCCTTTCATTTTGTCACTTGTGAAATTGTACCCCTGTTAAATTTTAACCATAATGGTGCATTAAAGAAGCGGTTGTGTTTAATTTTCTGGATTATTAAAGGGAAAAGAACAGAATAAATTGTCCTTATAAATAGCTATGGTATGAAAATTGCCTAAAATAATAGTAGGAACTTCCTAGATATTTGAGGCAATGGAGTGTAACATGTTTCTATATGTGTAGCTGAGATAGTTGCAGGGGTGGGGTTTGGTTTTGCAAAACTAGTTTACGAAAAACGCAAACAAATTAGATTACTTGAGAACAACTGTCCTTTCTTGGTGTGAAGTTACAGTAATTAGTGTCATTTTGTGACACATTTTTTACCTTAACTCATGTACTGCAATCAGTGGGATTTCTTGAAAAGTGAAGTACTAAGACCAAGACATGGTTAAATGTCTTCCATTAAATTCACAGTATTCAGAAAAATATAAAAAAGGAAACCAATAATTTTTTTTCTAAGAGTAATACTTTTTGTAACAATTAACTCTAGATAGTGCATTTTGAATAGTTGTGTTTAATTTTTTTTTTTATTTTGAACTAGTTACTTCTACCAAGTTATCTATGAAACAAAACAAAAAAAAAAAATGGAAGAGATGTAGCTAAATCAACCACAGAATTTAATTTCTAAAGCTGATGGATTTCACAAGCAATCTTAATTTTGTATGTTAATGTGAAGGACATCTCACTAATTCATAACTGGAATAAATTATAGACCTGCCATCTAGTTTTGGCTGCTGATTTAAAATATTTAGTAAAATTCCATCTAATCTGAGGTATAACAATTTCCAAGGCAAAGCCAGAGATTCTATCCCCAAAACCAAATCTATCATTCTGATCTTCTATTAGAATGTACTGAAACAGGAAGCTGTGATTTTTCTCTGTAGAGTTAACGTACTTCTTTTTAACAGCTTCAGCTCCCACTTTCCCACTAAATCAAATGAGGAAAACAATAATTATTACCAAGGGCCAAGAAGTTGTCATTGAGTGCAAGCCACAGGCCTCTCCAAAGCCAACTATCACTTGGAAGAAAGGAGACAAAGCGTTAAGGGAGAGTAAGAGGTCAGAAGCCTGTTCGGTAAACTAAATATTGTGTTTGCATGTTTGATTCTGTGATATGATAACATACAGCAAGTGATGAGAACATGCATATGTTAGCATGAGTATGGCATAATTACCTTGTCAAGCTGATTTGTCTGACAGCAGTGACTTTATTGTTTCTACAATATTGAAATGAAGAATCTTACAATTGTCCGGAGATGCAGACACATGAAAATAAGTTGTTATTATTTGGTGTTTTTTCTCTATTTTCTGTTACTTGTTTCAAAAATGCTTCAGTTACCACTGTAGAGATACTACAAATTTGGTGTGTGAGACTATCAAAAGCACAGAGTCTGAAATAGCCAGGACCACATAAAATATCAAATGTGCTTATTCATTTGGAATAATTTTAATAAGGCAGATTTGCAACTTCATTACAATGGAAGTCTGTCTAAGAATAGCTTTTAAGTGATTCAGAAAAGGAAAATATTATTCCATTATAGGATTTAATTATACAAGTCATTTCTGTACACAGCAGCACATCTGTTTAAGAGAATATGTTTGATTAAATAAGTTCTGTCCAGCTCTGTACATTAAACATAGTTTAAGTACTGCAGGTTAAATGCCAGCTGTAATTACACTTTACAAAATTGCATACCTGTGCACTAGAATAGTTTTGCCACCCTGCACATGATCTTTAAGTACAGAGAGTAATCTTATCTTCTTTCTGGTAATGCATGTGAACAAACCACTTAAACTGACTTGTATGGCATTAGTCAAAAAGATAAAAACAAGGCCTTTTTGCTCGTCTATGCAATACTGACAAAAGCAGTAAAGCACATCTGTCCTCATTAGCTGCAAAAGCCATTTCATTCAGGTGAGTTTTATTTTTACCTCATGCCATTTGTTTTGTTCTGAGAAGGAAAAATGGGTAACTTTTCATGCCATATTGGCTGTTTGAGGGAGCAGAGTGAAACATCATTATATACATTTTGTTAACAGGTATGAGTTGTATAGTACATATTGACAAGATATGACAGAATGATATCACAAAGATAACGATAATATTGACTATTCTGAGACTGACACCTCTATGCTGTAGCTACACAGATGACTGTTCTCACTACACAACCTTTTCCTCTCATCTCCACAAAACTCACTATGGTTGCTCTGATCACCACACATAAATCACAACTTAATCCAAGATCAGTAAAGCATTCTGGTAAATACTTGATATCTGTCCAAACATAGCCTAGCTCTGAAGGTAAAATCTCATAAAAATAAGATCTGGAGTTACATTTTTTGTATTTGTAGCTTTTGATACTTGCTTATTTTGCCAGATGCTGGAAGGGGAAATGATGAAACATGGAAGGAAAAAAGGTGGTTGAACTAGTTCAAACCTTTGAAAGACTTGGGTTGTGTTCGACTTAATCTTTTGTTACCTGTTCAGGGAATATCTTGTGTCATTCAGAGCAGTTCCCCTACATCTACCCGCTTATAGGGGGTGTGGGTGAGGGGAATATCAGTTTCAAGGGAACTCAGTTCTGCCTCTATATACAGCATGCTTTAAACAAGAATAATAAAGTATTTGAGAAGAAGAGATGAGGAAGGCTATTGTGATTTTGGGAAAGAAAACGTAAATCAGTTGTGGTAGTATGTGTGTTCCCATGTTTTGGGAACTCTGAGAAGGAACCATTGGAAGAGAACTGTATAAAACATTTTTAAAAAGCAACAATCTGACATAATTTGATGGGTACCTATATACTTTAAAAGTGGGCTATCTTCATAGACTGTTGATAAAAATCCTAGCACAAACAATTAGGAACTGTCACGTGATGAGTTTGCATAGGATGTTAAACCATCAAAGATTAGAAGAAAAACCCAAAACCTTATGGTTAAATAATAAGGAAAGCAAGAATAGAACAGCTCAGTTACCAGCTGGGGTTAACCCACAACATCAATATTTGAAAGGGACTACATATAAAATTCAAATCTCTTTCATATATTATCTCAGTGAGTCGTTAATACATTTAAATAAACATAATTTAATCAGCATTTTCACCTAAAAGTTAAGAGGAGGGAAAGAAAAGTTGTTGTTATACTTCTATTTTGAAATTAGAATGCACCTGAACAGAACAGCAATGGGAGTTGTGTAGGTAGTGGAACACATTTAAGCTGCATATTTTCATTTGTCATCTCACAGTAATGAAAATTATTAACTATCTTTACTAACCATTTGTTTCTGGACTCTATTGACTCATAGGCTGATAGATGACTGTGTGTCGTTTATGGCAGTCTGTGGTAATGTGTATTCTGGTTTTTCATTTGAACATTGAGGTTTTTAGTCCATAAGAATTTTGTAAAGAACTTCTGAGTCTTTCAGTTCATAAATATTTTTGGTTTTATAGAAAAGAGGATTATACTGGGTTCCAAGTCTGAAAAAATATGTTTATGCTTTGATTTGTAACAAAATGTTTGGTTGGAACTTTGATTTAGGACCTAAATAGGAAGAAGTGGGTCCTTGGGCAAGAGTACGGTGATCAACAAATATTTTTGTGAAGTTTCTGAAGTATTCCAGTCAGATACTTCTTAATCTGGAATCAAACTCTAATTTACTATTTCAACATCAGCTTCTAAACAAGACCCAGACCCAGATTATTCAGATCAGAAAGCCAGTCAGGAACCTGCTTCTAATTAAACATTTTTGAAACTAATGTATGAAGCTAAAATAAGGCAATAAAAGTGATATTTAATAACATTATTTTATATAGACAGTAAACTTTATAATACATAGTAGAATAGACTGGAATCTGCTGTCAGTTACATCAGTATAAATCATGAGTAATGCTAAAAAAGTTAATGAGTAAATTTTGGAAAAACATTTTCTATAAATTCTTTCAGTTTCTGTGTTCAGGCTTCTGTAAATTGCAGGTATTTTCTAATCATTTACTACTGCACTAATTTTTGTGAGTAATTACTCCATGAGCTGTAAAGTCTGTTTCATCACTTTCTTAAAGTCACCTACCTTTCTTGTCTAGATTCCCCTGTAGCAGTAACTATAGCTGATGTTTAAACAGATATGCTTGACTAGTCATAGGTATTAAAAAGCATTTTAAGTCTTTTTTCATCTGTTTTTGTTCTTTTTCCTACATCTAAAATATTATTCTCATTAAACTTATATTGAATTTTCACTCTAGTTCATTATTTTCTATTATACATCTATTAATTACAGTTAAAACAAAACCAGTCAAAAGCACTGTAGCAGTGCAAAAAGTTCTATTCAGTCTGTATTTTTTCTTCTCCATTCAGACCACCAAGAAGTAAAAAATATAGCACAATTTAACCAACAAAAAGGTGACTGTGGAAGCAGGGGTTTTTTAGTGCCAATTTTGTGCTACTTTATTTTGCTTTTGTTCCTTTTTCTTTTGAAGCCTCTCAAATAATAATGATTATTTTATCAATGTTTCTTGTATATCTCAATTTGTGTGCAGATTAACATTTAATCTAAAAAAATCTAGATATGGTGATGTCTAAACATATATGTATGCATTAGTAATATAGTTCTGTATTTTTATGGACTGCTCCCTTTCCGTATGGCACAGTCTAAGCTTTCTCCTTCACAAGACAAAACAGGCGTTGCAGAAAAACATTAACAGTCTCTGAAGTCAGATTCTCAATAGATCACCATAAGCATAACAACAGTGACAGTCTCTCTGCAGAGATTGTATAATTGCTCATCCACCTAGGTCCATGGCTAACTTTGCCTGAGGACCTAAATATATTAAGCATTCTGTAAGGAAAATAAATGGTAACAACACTCCACCTGGCACTTCAATTCAGCCACTTTTCCTATGGAGCAATTAGTTTCCTGTATTCCACTTCCGTCTGAAGGACTTCTGGAGATAAGGGGAAGAAAACTTTTGGCAGGTTAAGCAGCAGAGGGAATTTTAGATAGTTTGAATGCAATAGCCTGGCCTGGGCTTGGCCAGGACACAAACTACAACATCCCTGTTCCTTCAGTAGACATCTTGGTGGGTTTTTTATTGATTGCAAGTGGGTAAAACCTCTTCATTCTCTTTTGTCTGAATGATATCAAGGAATCACAGAACAGCTGAGAGTGGCAGGGACCTGGGGACACACCTGGTCCAACCCCTCTGATGAGAGCAAGGTGAGCTAGAACATGTTGCTCAAGATCATGTCCAGCCAAGTTTTGAGTATCTCCAAGGATGGAGATACTGCAGCCTATCTGGGAAACTTGTTCCTATTCCAGTTAATCACCCCTACAGTAAAAAAGAAAAATATTCTTAGGTTTAAATTTAATTGATGTCCAAATAGCATTGGCTGTATTTCAGTTTGTGCCCATTGCCTCTTGTTCAGTCACTGGGCACCACTGAGAAGAGTCTGGCTCTGTCTGCCATCAGTGTGCACGTCAGTTATCAGTGTGTCAATCAGCTAGGAGGCTCTGGTCTATAACAAATACGGTCATACATTGAATTAATATCGATGCTTCTTCCATGACACATGAAACTCTCCATTCAGATCTACCCCAAAACTGCTTGGCCTCCAAAATTCAGAAAATAAAGATGTCACTTACTCATACAAAACCTGCCCACTGAGTATTGCCATGTAGCAAAATTACTGTCTGCTTGACATGTTCTTCATTTACTGTGTGCCTCACCTGAGGTCGTTTGGACTGAATTGCAGCCATAGAGAAGCTGTACACTGAACAATGAAGTGCTGGATATTAATAGCAAGTGCTCTGACAGTCTGTTTGACAAATAAAATTAGTGGATACTGGAAACAGGGAGATAGTATTTGTGAAGCTATCATGCATTAAAAACGTGGAAAAATATTAATGAGGAAATTCTGTCTTCACGGTCATGTGGATATAAAATTTCAAGCAACAAATTAACCTATGAAGAACAGGAAAACACTGAACACCTATTAAGTGAGAATCATCGTCTATAGGCACTAAATGAGGAATAAACCTGTTGGAGAGGACAAAGTGTTCAGGCTGTGTGTAACATAATATATGAGGGAGTAAACTGAGGCTGCTGAAATTTTGCCTTTACCTAAGTTTGTATCATTTTGTTTTCTTTCAGTTATGTTTCTCTAACATACAGCAGCTGTGAAAGAAATTGGAGAAAAGAAAGAAGAGATCTCATATGGGGACATTAAATTTCAAATACTAATATAAGATTGCTGCAGTGTTGCTAGACAGAGATACAGGGAAGCCTGAGACTGTTGTTTTTTACCTACCTTCAGGTTAATACTGAAATCTTTGAACTACAGAAATAGTTGTCCTGTATGACTAGATAATTCATCTGTTACACTTTGCTATGCAATTACTGAAAACACATAGAGCACTTATATCTAAAAATATCATCATTCAAAAACTTAGAAACTGACATGTTTTTATATTCTTCTGGTCTCAGGCTCCTTCATTTTCATTTTTGGCAGGTTATTATTACAGTTTTACTCATCACTCTACTATATTTAAGGATCTGTGTTTCCATTGCAAGTTCCTATTTTAATGGCTTTATAGCTCAATTGTCATAAAAAAAAAAAATCCAAAGAGAATAGAAAAAGAAGGGTGTTTCAGAGAAGAAATAAGAAAAAGACATTATTTGAGTTCGCAGGTGAAATTTGCTTTCAATTTTATAGAATACTTTGGTTAGTACGTGTTGTATTATGTTTTTAAATATGAACATGTATTTGCATGTAAGAAGGGTATATATTATACTCTTCCTTTATAACCATGGTGGTAGCTTTCCAAAAGAATTACACTTCCATCTAACTGTGGTATGTAATGTTTGTTTAAATGGAAAACTGTGCCCTCTGAAGGCCAAAGAAAGTACATATATAAAATCGATGGAAAATTACTCTGAACCTCAATTTTCAGTTTGTCTATCTGTCCCTAAATTGCATCAGGCTCAACTTCTATCAGGCACAAGTTTTTCTGCATCTGTGTGATCAGCCACACAGACATCACAATAACTCAGTTTATTAACCTTTCATTTTTGGTGAAAACATCACCATTTTTTTTTTCTCCTGGTAATAAGGAAAGATCTTCAGAATTAATCCAGCTATAGGAGCAGATTATTAATCAGTGTGAAGATTTTACTTTGTGTCCCCAGTTAAATTTCAAAAGAAAATGGTCACACATGAGTTTCAATTAGTTAAACAAATAGCATTTCCCACAGAATACCAAGTGAGTTCTGTGGTTATGTTCAAGGCAATTGTTATCTACAGGATCCTAAATGACTTCTCTGAACTGAAACATCCCAGCCTTTCTTCCCAGGAATGATATTCAGGACAACACTTTCTATTATTTCTTCTTAATACAGTACTTTACATACTGCTATACAGCTATTTAGGCACTAGCTGACTCTTTTTAGGGAAATAATGCTTGATTCTAATACCGAATGCAACACAGATTCTAATACATAAGTGTATCTTTAGGTAACAGTGCATTGATGTATACATTATTTTAGAAAAATATTATTTTTTTCACTCATTGAGTTGATGTTTGAAGTACTGTTCCACCATATCTTACCAATATTCAATTCAAATACGATTTAATTGTGTAAAAACAGGTATGCAGTTTCCTGCAATAACCTTCCTGGCCTCCAGCTGCTTTGTCAGAAGAGCGCGAGTCTCACATAATTACTCTGTAGTATCCATCAAGCTTAGGCTGATGTTTTGGACCTCTTTAGGCACCTACAAGCTAGACACTAATATTTAAGGGTTCTGAGTCCCACCCTGTATGACCTGGCTTTTTGGTATTTTCACACAACTGCACTTCTTGATTATTTTTTTTTCTCAGTTACTGAACTGTAAATATCCCATATATATCTATATATCTATATATATATATGTCCATAGCCCTACTGAAATGAAAAAGCTGAAGGGCTAAACCTTTTAAAGCTGTTAACAACCGCAAGGTATTTGACCTGCTGTATATGCCTTGAATATCTGCCTACACAAACCAACTAATTAACAGTTGAGCAATAATTCATGGATTCTGGTTCTAACTATGATGCATTTCTCTGCTGTTGTTATAAACAGCTGCCTGTTTGTGCACCACACAGGCAGAATATGACAAGTCATCAGTCACCTAAAGGTTTTTCTTTGCTTAAGGTTCTTCAGACTATGAGTGTCAGCATTTGCCCTTAATAGAAACTTCATCTAAAATTCCTGGGAATTTAAATACTTGACTTAATGCCACCAGCTGATCCCCAGATTCCCAAGTGGCACTTTAATGATCAAAAAGTAGTGAAGAGGGAAAATGCTGAGGACATTAAGAAAGAGAAGCTTCATGACAGACACTCTTATCTTCCTGAGAGTGTTGTGCAAGTCACCTCTTTTCATCTTTTGCCTATATCATGGTCTAATTTAGCTGTGGCAGGCTCATAATAGGAATTAGAGATGTGGTTATGAAATAGAAAAGGGAAACAATTATAAACTTGACTAAAGAGTAAAAACAAACTGAAAGATCATCCCTTCACAAAAAAGGATCTTAGTCCAAAAGCAGCACTGGTTTGCTAATTGATCATATTACACAATATGAGTTGTGACAGCACGATGATTTTGGCCATGCTCCTAAAGAACTCTTACTCTTCACTCATGTTCTTTTACAGAGAATATGCTTAAAGAAACAGTTCAGTACCTGTCGTTCCCGAAATGTTTCCTGCTTTGTGACCCTTAGGCAGGAGATTTGCTGTTCTGTACCTATGGGTGCGGTCAGGACTGGTTTCAGAGACAGAGTTAAATTGCTGAAATTTGCTTCCCTCATCCCAGGCCTCTTGCTTTACAATGAAAAGATTTAGGGATCTCATTCAGGTGAAAAATAGCCTCTTTATTTCACCTGAGTTATATTTTTGATAGATCATTTCCCTTGTCATCTGGTCACACAGACGCAGACATGCATGTGCCAGAGCAGCCCAGGAAGGACCAGAGTGACTGGCCATGGACCCAGACAGGTGCCCACAGCAGAGGCATGTCCAGGACAGCACACAAAGCAATTCTCATATTTTCCTGCTTATATAGGCTCCACACCAGTTAGGATAGATGATTTACCTGCACAAGTAAATTAAGAGCTGCCTTGTAATATCGCCTGGGATCGCACTGGGGTGCAATCAGCGATGCTATTAAGCAGTTAGTCCCTGGCTTCATTCTAGCCTGCATCAAGTAGCTCTCCCCAGGCAGTCCTTAGGTATCTCAGGAGTTGGTGGAGGCCAAAAGCCATTCCTGCCAGGTCGTCTGTGTGCTGCCACCGTGTTTTAAAAATTAACAGCTTTTAATAGAATGGAAAGAATTCTGTAATAACTGGCTTCAATATAAGAAAGGAGTATGCCTATTTATTTTCCTGATGCAGAAATAATCTCCGTTTAAGTTGTGCAGCACAAGAGAGTCTTACCTCAGCCAGAATCTCTGGGCATTATCACTGAACTAGTCACACTGAGATAGTGATAAGATAAATAATAATTACTGTCACTTAGTGACGTTACCATACAGTAATAAAATGTTTAAGGTCTATAGGCACCAAGCCTATTTTGAAATTAGGAAGAGACAAAATGTTAAAGAAGGAATTCCCAAGGCATTTTTGGAAAATAGTGAAATTAGCTCAGACTATCTGGATTGAGAAATTTTGTCAGACTTCAAAATATGAGCATAGACTTTAAGTGTATCTTTTAATTTATAACACCATAAAGGGCTAAACTACATATTAAGTGATATTCAATATTTTGTTAGGTCTACTAGTCAGCACCCATGATCTGTGTGGAGACTACAAAGTTCTTCTACACATGGGCTGCTAAAATTCATTTTGCACTAGAAAGCCACCTTCCCAGGGAACATTCTTCCTTATCTGTCATAAATATAAATTAGTTAGGGTAACTTTGCATCAAGCTTTATTGATCATTGTAGCAATATTATTAAATTTATTGTGAAATTTAAAAATTTAAAGGTAATTTATGATGCATTTGGCATCTCCTCTCACATTGTATTCTGGCATTCTCGAGTTTGACAGTCTTGAAAATGCTTGGACTGTCAGTATTTGTTTGCTAATTGCTCCCAGAGAAAAAGAATAATTCTATGAATATTTTTTAAAAGTTAGATACACTTTGAAGAAAATTTAATTGTATAAAAAACCTTAAACAAGTGATTTGATACCTAGAAAAAAAAGTATGGTGGAAACTAGCTTTCTAATGGGATTAGTAACAAAAAAGAATTACATTCGTCTAGAAAACATGCTACAATTAATCTACATAGTTATGATAAAAAATAATTAGTCACTCAAGATCAATGATTTTCAAGCCTCTGCCTAACACTATGAATGAATTTCATACATAAATGACCATGAACTTATTATCCAATCAGCAGTCTCAGCGGTGTATTTCCCAGCAATATATGGCAATGAAACTACACCTTATCCAGCAAAAAAAGACACTAGGTCAGAACAAGGTATATCTGTCATGTTTGAACTTTTGCATATTTTCAGGTTCTGGAGAATATCAGTCTTTGTGGTTGTCGACGTTCAGATTTGCTTCACTGTGAAAAAAATAGACATCATATTTTTCATGAAAATTTTATACCCATTTATCTATGAGGAAAGACAAAATATTCCTTTAAGTAATATGGTAATTAGTGTCACAAATCAGTATCATGCTATTATTGATTATGAGTTACATTCCTCTTTTTTAACACTATCAATCTCAAATTCTCCTTTGGAAGAGGGTCTGATTTTAAGTAACTTTAAATTAAATGTTTGTCCTTAACAAATGATAGAGAGGAGGCAAGAATTTCAAAATATTTATGAAAAACAACATAAATGATCCATCACTGCTTGTAAATTGTAAACCCATTTACCACTGTGAAAAACATATTTCTAACATGACCTAGTTGTGTATAACACCATTTTTGCCATGGCAAATTACTAACATTAGTGAAAATCAAATTACTCTGATATAAGTGACTCTCATTTAAGTAACTTTTCCGCATACATATCTGAGATTCCTGTACTTCTCATTTTCTTTTCTGTGGCCGTATGCAGCTATGGTCCTTACAGCAAATAAATGAAAAGAAACTCAGAGGGAAATGAATCATCAGTGTAATGCACACAAGAAGGTTAAAAATGTACTGAGACTTTTGTTTAGTAGACAAGGCTTGAAAAAAGAGAAAACATTCTGGTAAGAGCAAACAATCGGGTAAGAGCAAACAATCGAGGCATTTGATATTTGTGAAGACTTTTAGTGAGCATTCCTCAGCCTTGCCCTTCCCTTCTGCTTTCCCCTTCTTAAACTCTTTTTTAAAAATTATTTCTGTAGATTCTGTTTTCAAACTTTAACAAGTAACAGCTTCAAAGTTAATTATCACATTATTTCAAAAGCATTTTGTAAAACTGCCATCAATATTATTATCTATTATCTGTAGCACTTCACTGGACCTAATATAATATTGTGCTTTGTTTCCTCCTCTGCTGTCATGACCTGACATCTCTGTACACAGTCACTAATATGCTCTCATATTATGCTTGTTGGCTGTCATCTCTTTACCTGTGTTCACAGCAGACATAATCAGCCTAAAGCTGGCAACTGTATAATTTAAATTTTACCACAATGTCATTAAATTAACTGTGCTAAAACCATTGAAACATCCTTAAAGGATTAAAAATCTTACCATTTCTAGTTAAAAGCTCAGAAAGAACTATGAGAAAAGTGTGTTATTTCCGTTTGTGTGACTTAAGGTCACAATGCATAAAATCCCCTCATTACATAGTCTAATATTGTTGGAAAGTGATGATATGTTATCATACCAATATAATAAGGTGATTATATGATAGAAGTAGGATTGTATGATAGAAGTACAATTATCTAGGAACAAGAAAAAGCACCTTCTGAAGCTGCTTAGTGTTTGATATAGCTTCCATAAGCCTTTCAGTTTTGTGAAGTTCTCAAACCATAGAGCAGAAAGACATTTTATTTCCCTTTTTTTGTTATTTTTGTAGGAACAGCCCCTTTCAACACTCTTGGATGTATGCATTACTGATTCTTTGGCAAGAACAACTACTACTGTTCAAATGAATCTCTCTTAGACTTCTGACTGTTTAATGACTGTTTATTAATCTTCTATTTTATCATTGTATTTTTGCAATTTCATATTCTCCTCCTTTTCCTCTTCAAAGTTTTCTTGGTTTTAATGGCAATTAGCCATAAATGGCACCATATACTTTATCTCTGTACTGAATATCCTCCGTATGAAAAGTAGTATTTATGGGGACTTAAAATTCCTAGTACTTCAAGAGCTAAGTGCAACATTCAGAAAGATACATTGATTTAAGTTTTTATCGCTATATTCCCCTTAGTAGAGATTCATTTTGTCTTGAATGAATTTTTCAACACTTCTTCACGCAAGGCACAGAGTATTATTGCAGTTGCATTGTTTGTTTTGTTTGGGGTTTTCATTCTGTGCCCCTTTTCAGGATCAAGGACTACACAATAGTTCTTTGTTGTCCACTGAATACCCACTCAGGAATATTGTACATCCTCTTTGATATTCTATTAATACACAGCGGTTTCTAAACTCTAATGTCAGCTTAAAAGACACGCGATTCAGACTGTTGAATTTAAGCACATGTGATTTTTCCTTTAAGACATGATTCCTGCTTGATGTTTGATTGCTGCATTATGGCTCAACTGAACTTTCATGTGACACTCAGATAAAAGCATATACCAGAAAGTATAATCCAGATTTTGTATTGAAGAGAATCCCTTGTGTCTAATACAAACTTCTATAAAAAGAAACACTTGCAACTACAGCAGTAAATGAATCCTTATTTATTAAAATTCATTTATTCCTTAGCAAGGGGTTTTCTGTTCTGTTGAATGTAATTTGCTCTATAATATTAATGAAAAAACTTGTCACTGCATAAACATAATATTGAAGCAAACTAATTCAGGCACTTCCAACAGGACCCCAGAGTGTAGAGAATGGTGTAATAAAACTAACTCCACATAAGTCAGATAATAAAACTGGAAACACTGTTCATTTGCAGATTATATCCTCAATTTTTTATTTTTTAATTCTGTAATTAGGCCATTTTAATTTAACTCCTATCTATCTGTTACTTTTTGCTTGTGAGCATGTGTTGATTTTTGTGTGTTTTTTTTTTTTTAAATGAGGATAGTTTACTTTCAGGAATGGAGTATCATTTTAGGAAATAAGACATTAAAAAAAAAAAAAAAAGACTAAAAGACTTCTACCAAGTCATCGGAATTAAACTCACACATGTGAATTATTGTCACCCTTTTTTTATAAAAGTTATGTGGCATTTATTGAACTACCATTCACACAGCTTTGTGAATATGTAAAAAGCGTATTGCCTGTATTTAAAAGACTTGAACTTGTGGCACCATATTCTCACCTTGTCATCCATTTGGTCTCAGAACACTTGGTTGCACAAATGGCCTCTCAATAGCTAGATCCACCTTGCTGGTATCTCCTCTCCATCTGACTGCAGAGAGAAAGTCCTGTTCCTCTTTCCAACTCACCAATTTTGTAAATACACAAAAAAGACATTTCTGTTTACCTCAAGGTATCATCCAATTTCATTTTCAGAGGACCAGTCTTCAGTTGTTTTTCTTTCCATGGACAATATGTTTCTCTTCAGAGACAGGCATGTTCCTTAGTAGTATGTATGGTTAATTTCTCAGTGATGTGAGGTCAGCTGAGAAAAGCAAAAGGATAACTTTGGGTACACTCTGAGGGCGTTGGGTTTTTTTTATTCAGAGTAATACTCATTTTTATACTTTCATTTTATTCAACATTAATTTAAGGATATTATGTGGGAAAGTACTGTAGTTTAGAGACTTAATTTTGTCTTCTTTCAAGTGACCAAAACAGCTGAACTTTATCCCTGCTTTAATTGCCTATGCAATACATCACTTTCTTTTCAGTGTGTGGCAAAACATAGTTTACCTTTCTATATATTCCCTTTTCCCTCCATCATAGCATCTTTTCCAATTTCTGTGATAACTTTCAAACTGCTTATTTATCCAGTTTAGTTCTGGAGACCTTTCCCACAAGTAAATTTTTCCCTTTACTTGAGATGCAAATTCTTTATAACTTTTGCACCTCTGACTTAAAAAAAAAAAATCAGTTTTCTCTACATTCAGGTCCTATGTCCAGTAAGAAGCTTCCCAAGGTTTTATCTGTAATCAAGTCACTGAGTTTCTGCCTTTGCTCCCAGGTCCTGTATCCAGAATGATCAAGACAGTGAAAAAAAGTTGATAAAAGAGTAAGTTGTCTATCATGTTCAGGAATAGCTGCATTAACTATGATTACTCTTTATTTTTCAATCCACACCATAGTCTTCAACTGTGACATGATTTTAGGAGGCATTTTCTTGTTTACTTATATTTTGAAAACGTCTGCCCAAAACCAAACCTGATTCTTCCCGCAACAGTTTTGGACTTACAGAATTCCTTATTGATCAAACCGAAAGAAACGAGCTCTGAAAAGTTAATTATTTTAAAATACCATATCTAATATTTTCAGTACTTAAGCATTATTAGAACATAGCATTGACAAACTTCTCTCTGTTTGAGGCTTCCCAGTAGTTCTTAAGGTTCCAGTTTGCCCTATGTTGTGAACGCAGTAAAGTAATGTGTGATGGGTTAGCCCTTGGCTGGGGGCCAACCCACACACCCGTTCACTCAATCCCCCCTCCCACCGTGGGATAGGGGAGAGAATTAAAGGGGTAAAGGGAAAAAAATACTCGTGGGTTGAGATAAGAACAATTTAATAACCAAACTATAATAATATCGAAAATAATGGTATATACAAATATACAAATGAGTGATACACAGTGATACTGCCCCCCGACCCAATGACCAAGGCTCAGCCTGTTCCCGGCTAATGATCCCGGAGCAGGGAGAGTCCCAAAACTGCACTCACAGAGTTAAGATAACATTCTGAGTGTCCCAGACCGAGAGATGACCAGCAGGGAGAGAAGGCCTTGGGGGAGTGACCACCTGGAGCAAGAAGATCCAAAGCAAAAGGGGACCCGGAAAAAAAAGGGACGAGCTTCTGGAGGGTCCTTACCTATATACTGGGCATGATGTGTATGTTATGGAATAGATTTTTGACCACTTTGGGTTTCACTTGCAAACCTAAGATCAAATCCTGGGCTAGTAACTGGGGCTGTGGGCTGTGCTCCCTCCCAGCTTCTCCTGTTTGCAGACAGCCAGAGAAGCTGAAAGACCTTGGCAGCTGCGTAAACATCACATTTTCCATCACATTTTTCATCACAGCTTTCCTCTGAGCACAAATCCAAAACACAGCCTCTTGCTAGCTATTATGAAGAAAGTTAACTCTGTCTCTGCTTAACCCAGGACAAAGGGTCAGACCTTATTACAGCAAGGAGGCTGCAGACAGACTGCCCCATCAGCCCCATCTGGGCAGTGCTTGGGAGGGTAGACCGGAGAAAGATTTGAAGGGAAGAACGCTCTGGACACAGATAATTACATTAACATTTTGCTTTATTTTTATGTGGAAACCAAAAATCAGGCAGATACTTTCCTAAGGTAGAGGAAAGTATCCAAATTATATAATTAACTGTTCCTTAAAAGCAGCTGAAAAAGGAAATGTTTGATGAGAAAATTGCTAGCATCTACTGAACTAGCTGGGCCTTTATTATAGTACAAAATGAACAGTTTAATTACAGAAGCAACTGAAGAATTTTACTGGTAATATTGCGAATGGCAAAGTTTGCCTTTACATTTCCACAATAAAGATTTCAAGAAAAATGGAGGAAAGGTAAAAAAATGTTGAGATTGATCAAGAATAATTCATCCAACAAAACAAGTGGCTCTTTGGTGAACACAAAGTGCAGGAAAATGTACTCTGCTTTAAAGCTCTTGATTCTGGCTTTCAAAAGCAGTTTCCTTTCTCCTTAAATGTTAAGGACAGGAACATCTTATTCTAGATTGTGGCTTAATGTTTTTTAGTATGATGTTGAAACCTTGCTAGGAAAAAAAAAAAAAACAAAAAACCAACTACCATGCTTTTAATACACATACTGGAAGTTTAGAGATTTCTCTGCAGCTGCTATGGTTCTGATAGCAGGGTGATTGAAAAAACGAGTATCGATGCCCCAGGTTCTTAACAGCACTCCACGGAGCTCTGCAGCAGATTGCTCTGCGGCATTATTATCCACATACTGTTAAGTTGAATTTTGCACTTAGCAAGTGGAGGATTTTGATCAATAGGAAGAATTCTACACAAGGGACTCTGTGGATAGGCATTAAGCTTACTGAAGCAACTAGAAGAAGTCTCAAGGAGTCTTGACAAATTATGAGCTGCTGCTCTTGTCACATTCTTAGCAGTAAACTTTCCATGAGCAAAGAACTGCCATCAGAGAAGGCCAATATGAGACATGGTTAAAGCACTGCAAACTGGCACCTTATTAATTTTGTAGGAAGTATCAGTTTCCCATTAAAAGATTCATAGTCTGAGCCCTAAATACGATGAAGAAACTGAAATGTCTGACTGAATATTGTCCAAGCTGATTATTTTTAGGATTCTATCCCAGGGGATTTTTATCCCAGGTCTATAGAGAGAAAAAAATGTTATAGTTCAATTAATACAAATTATTCAAAGTCATGAGAGAAAAATCAGAGAACGTGAAAAAAATGAATTCAGGTAAAATCAGAGGATCACAAATGTTGAACAGCCACCTTGCTTATCATTTCATGGGCTCGTTAGTTTTTAGACAAAAGGTATTGAAACATAACCTGACTGATCTGTACATAGTACTTTAACTTTGTCTATTAGCATCTGAATTGAGATCAACAATTTCATAAAAATCTATTTCATAATCCAAACAAAGACAGAAAACTGAATGGAAAAGAAAGGAACAAATAAAAATGCTTTTGTTCTTTCCCAATAAAATGTTTTTGCTGTAAGAATTCAGCTACCAAAAACGTGCAAACAACACACTTGATATGAATGTTGTCTTAGCATCCATTGTGTTAGGCACTGCTTAAGCACCTGCATTTCTCCGATGAGGATGCAAGTTGGTACAATGAATGATGCTTATGTAAGCATGTTTCAGTCTTTGTGGTAGAAATGCAATCCATTATTTAAATTCCAGAAGTCAACATGAAAATCTTATGTTTTCCATGTAGAAAATCTGGCATTGGCAGTTTGTCCCAGGATGCGTTGCTTTTCATGAAACACAAACACAGCATAATAAAAGACTTTGAAATATCATTAGTGGTATTAGTGAGACTGATATTCATCATGACACATGAAACAACAGAAATATGTTCTCTGACACATGCTGAAGCTCTTGTCAGATCCTCTTTGAATACTAAACACTGTGTAAGATTTGATATGTGCTTTCTCAGTGAGATAATGTAAGTGCATTTCTTGGTTAAACATATAATCCAGAAAAAGTACATCTTAATCTAATTCGTAAACCTTTATCCAGACTCTGATTTTCTCATCCAGGAGAAAAATTATTTCTGCTTTTTTAAAAATAGTAGCTTGAAAAACTGTGCACTTAATTAAATGTCCACTGACTGATCTGATTCCCCTGATCTATCTTCATAGTCTGTGATTTATAGACAGGCAAAGGGTCATGGGAGCCATTTACCATGTTAACGGTGATATACGAGAACAGTCATCTCAGTCTGTAACATTTTATTAAAAATCTTCAGGCTCAGGTTGTAACTACAATGCAAGTTTATTATGTCTCTGCCTCTGTGTGTGTTACCTCTAAAAAACAGTAAGAAGCTTTGATTTGGTGGATGAGATCTGAGGCCAAATTACGCCCTGAGAAACAGATGGTGTGTGAATGGGAGCTGTGTGAAACAAGCTAGCAGAAAAATGAGGCTGTAACTCAGACTGCGTGGTACCCAGGATTGAGTCATATAATGTTTCCTCTTTCAAACCAGAAACCTAGAAGCAAATTAAAATCATGGATATTTACAGAACACAAAACCCCAAACTGGCCAGAGTCATGTCCCCAGTCACAAAGTTTCTAGTATTTGTGTCTCCACTAAACTGTTTCAGTGAGACTCTCTACTAGCTGCCTTTTTATAATGTTGAGTTGTTAACCTCCCTGCCTTCATCCCTTTTGTGGATTTCTCGCATTCTCAGCTGTCATCCCCTTGTTTTACAAGTGTATGTGTTTTCAGTTAAGTTACTTGAAAAGCCAGTTCAAAAGGTGGACTCTTGATTTGTAGCACAGGTAACTAAAGAAGTTCATTGCTAATAGCTTCTCGACTAGATTTACTGCTTTCGGTAGCTCTCTTTTTACAATGCTCTCTTCTCACCCCTTTTCTTCTTCTACATAATGTAGGTAAATTTATTGACTTGTGTCAGGCAGAAGGGACTGCATGTGTAATGTACCACACATGAAAAACCAGAGGGAGTTTGCAGTCTGTACCATCCCTCCATGCAATTCACGATCACATCGAGTTTACACACTGTGTTCTGAGATGCTTTCATGAGCATTGGGGCTGTCGGAGCTCATACCACCTCATTTTCCATTACTCCAGTGTCTTTTTCTCTCCCCCTCTGCTACTACATACAACACAAACTTACCTCCTCTCCTCTCCATCAAATGCTTTTCTTGTTTTTCTCCATTTCAATTATGCTGGACTAAATACCCTGTCTAGAAGGTGTCCCTTTTGTATTCATAAACTATCAATTAAAAAAACTATTTAAGCAAATATCACAGGATATAAAAATCCCAATAGTTTTTATTGACAGAATACCAATCTTAGTAATGTACAATCAAGACTAAAACAATTGTTTTAATAAAAAATGGTAGGCACATTATACATATAAACACTTATACATGTTAAATGCTTTTATATAACCAAAAGTCTATAAGAACCAGAAAGTACCCTGGATTCATTTTGATATCCACTGTCAGCCCAGCTTTTCATTCAGATGTTACATGGCCCTCTCATAAAGACTGGAGTGTCTTCATGTGTTTTACACAAGTATTCAGCACCAACAGCTTCTTGATTACGTTTCCCTCAGTCTCTTCCCAGTCTGTAGGGGAGTGTCAAAGGAGCGATGGTGATACTGAGCAGGAATCTCATAAGCATAATGGTCCCCATGACTCTTGCAAGTGTGACTCTGTCAGCACAGGAACTGCCATGTCCCTCACTATTCCAATGCCTCACATTCTGCTTTGGGCAAAACAGGTTTTACCTTCCTTTTCTCAGCAGAGACTGAGACTTTGAATCATACCAGGCTTTAGTAATCCAGAAGATGGGTTTTTTTTCTAAGCCAGTCATCTAAGCAATAAAGCAAGAGCCGGTCAGAGCGCTGCACTCAGCCCAAAATACCCATCTAAGATTAGTGATGTGAATTGTCCGCTGATGCGTTTGTTTCTGTCTGCTCACAATAGGGAGAGAGAACCAGACACATAGTTTAGACAAGACCCAACATTCTTAAGTTGCTAAGACAAATCTCATCCCCAAGGCCTCACCACAAAATGCAGTTTTCTGTGAGAATAAATCACAGAATCATAGGATGGTTTGGGTTGGAGGGGACCTGAAACATCATCGAGTTCCAACCCCCCTGCCATGGGCAGGGCCACCCTCCACTAGCCCAGGTTGCTCAAAGCCTCATCCAGCCTGGCCTTGAATACCTCCAGGGATGGGGCACCCACAGCTTCTCTGAGCAGCCTGTGCCAGTGCCTCACCCCCCTCACAGTGAAAAAATTCTTCTTAATATCTAATCTAAATCTACCCTCTTTCAGCTTAAAATTGTTACCTCTCGTCCTATCACTACACACCCTAATCAAGAGTACCTCCCCATCTCTCCTGGAGACCCTCTTCAAGTACTGGAGGGCTGCTCTACAGTCTCCCTGGAGCCTTCTCTTCTCCAGGCTGAACAACCCCAACTCTCTCAGCCTGTCCTCATATGGGAGGTGCTCCAGCCCTCTGATCATCTTTGTGGCCCTTCTCTGGACCCTAATAAGTCCATGTCTTACCTGTGCCAGGGACTCCGGAGCTGGATGCAGTACTCCAGGTGGGGTCTCACGAGAGTGGAGTAGAGGGGGAGAATCACCTTCCTAATATTATGTTTTTCATACCTCTGTATTTATAGCAGAGTGTGTACGCTTGTCTGGAGTTCTGCCTTTTCTCTCTTCTGTCTTCCTGGTATTTTGTTTGCTCTTCTTTTATCTTTTTTTAGTTACAGTTTAAGTTTTAGTTTGACTTCAGAGAAAGGAAGAAACAAAGCTCTAATGTACTGGATGTTCAGACAGATCTTTGAACCACTGGAAACTGATGTATTTCACCAGCATTTTTTTTGGAAAGTCTCCCTCTACAGTGAAAACAACATCGCTGTGACTTGTGTCATGTGCATTGCAACTTCATTCTCCTTGGATCTTTGTGGATGAAGAAGTTGACTTTGTCCAATCCTTTTTCTAATATTTAGGAAAACACACTGCATTGTTTTCATTATTGGACTTTATGGTTTTGTAAGGATTTTTATAGGACAGGAATTTTTCTGACCTTTGAACTGTCTATTTGATAAGATTTCACAAGTTAATAATTTTTAATGACAAAGAAGAATAACACTGAAAAAATTTCATATATATTTACAAAGTATCACTTTTTTATATACAGTTTCTTACATTTAGAATCCTTAAATATTTGTTCATATCATTTTTTTCTATGTACTTGCAAGTATAAATATTTATTTATCTGCATTGAAGCTTCCATCTGTGCAATACAGAATTCGGGTTATTTTAATGTCTATTAGCTGTATTTTCTCTAATCTTAAACAAAAAGTATAAACATCAGATACAGCAAAGTCATTTGGTATAAATCCCCTTCTAAACATGAAGCACTCTTTAACGTAGTTTGAGAAGACACCTTCAAACAGATTTTAGATTTTAGAATGAAAACAATGTACAAATTTCTTTCTGACATGTATTTTCTGATATTTTTCAACATTTCAATATAAACAGAATACTTTTTTATTTTTACCTTTTTTTCTGCTTTTCTCTCTTCATGGCAGATAGATAATGCCTGATTTATAGCAATATATTTTAATTAATTCTGGACACCTGCAACCTGTAATTGATTTGGCAGTGACACAAATTTCCTGACTCTAGTCCAGCTATTGCACTGCTTTCAATCATATTCAACCTCCCCTTTGGATATGGAGAAATGCATTAGTATGGAATGAATGGATTTTTTGTTGTTGTTTTAGCTTATTTTTGTTTATATTCCCTTTCTTCTATTAATGGTAAGAACTGCATGTAACCACAAGATAAAATTGTGCTAAAAATTTGCACAACCATTAACCTAGTTAAGTGGGGATTTAATATCTATAGGCTGAAACAGAGTGTAAATATGCTTATTTAAGTTTTCAGAGTACCTTTATTATAATATGCAGACTGTTTTTCTTCTAGGTACTCAGCCAATTTCATCAACATAGAATCACAGGCTTCTGGAATTTAAAGAAAAAATATGTTTCAGCTTATAATACCTATGATTGTAGCTGGCATTTGTTAAGATGAGAATATTTTGGTGGCACTGCTGCCTTCTTCCAATTATCTTCAAGTTCCCTCGTATGTTACCAGATTCAGGCTCAATATCTTTAATTTTCCCCAATTTTCTAATTAGAATAGGATAGAAGCATTTCTAAGATGTTGAGCTGTACAGTACTGATCTTTACTGTAGAAAAACAGCAATCTGACCCCTATTTGGAGTAATGAGGATAAGGTCTCTGTAAGATCACTGACTTCAACAATTACTGAAGGAGCACATAGCAGAACTCATCTGGTACCTCTGTCAACCACATTCAGGAGAACGACCAAAAAATATAGAACTAATTAGAAGTTCCACAAAACTGTCTTTTAAGGAGCTTAACCCTTAGCCCTAAAGTACAGGAAATCTCCTTTTACGTGGTACATGCAGTAATACAGGAAACAAGACAGTACTTTGCATTAAAAACTTTCAGAGATAAGAAATCCTCATCCACATGTATTGCAAGATGAAATACCTGCAATAAATGTATCTCTAATCACAGAATCACAGAACGTTTTCTGTATGCTCTGGGGCAAATACCAGGGTATTTATTATGGGCTACATAATCACAGAATCACAGAATGTTAGAGATTGGAAGGGACCTCGAAAGATCATCCAGTCCAATCCCCCTGCCGGAGCAGGAACACCTAGATCAGATCACACAGGAATGCATCCAGGCGGGCTTTGAATGTCTCCAGAGAAGGAGACTCCACAACCTCTCTATTTATATGTGTACTATATCTACACTATATATATTTATAAACTATAACATATTTATATGATAACTATACATATTATTTCATGCATATTTTAATGTTTACATATACATAAGTTATGCATCTAATCATGGGGTTTTATTTCTTGCTACTACAATAAAGGAGATGTATGTGCTATTTTTGGTAAATGCCATCAAGATTTCTTTTTTCTTTTTTTTTTTTTCTGTGTAGTCAAATGAGCCATACACAGCAGATACAGAGTAACTACCTGTTTCAAGCAATCCCATGCCCCTCTACTTGTCTTCGTCATTTATTTTACACTGATCATAGAGAACAGACCTTAAACTGAAACAAACAAAAAGGTTAATAAAACAGGTATACACAAGATGAGGTATTGCTGAAATGCTCTGTGCCAGTCAGAAAGCATCTTCCTATGTCACGAATCACTGAGCTTGTTTAAGAATCTTGTAAGGGAGGGGAGGATGTATGCAACAGAAAATTCCTGTTTTCCTAAACTATAAGACAAATCTGTTTCCAGTTATTTTCTTAAACTGTTGCAGGGGAAAAAAAGTATCTGAGCAGATTTAAAAATTGTCTGTCTTGAAGTCATGTGGGATACTAAGGAAATGGAGAGCTTTGTTCTGACAGCTCACTGATTGTGTCATTGCCCCTAATTTGTGAGTTAATATACTGGATTGTTCCTGACTGATTGTATCTATGTTCAAAGCTATGCTAGGAACTGTAAATGCAATAAATAAACTTAGGATTGAATAACATATTAGCCCCAAATCTGTCTGCTCATTTATCTTCTGAAAAGGACACAATCTCCTTCTGTAGCTTGTGGACCCTGTACTGTTATGAATTATTACAATAAGCTTATTAGAAAACAAAATTGAGTCTTCCAAGTAGCAGCATTCTGGAGGCAATAATCCTTGCATTTTCTGTTTCTTATATTGCTGGTGACCCACTAGCATTGCCTTCCAAGTACAATTTTGTTATGGTTACTAGTTGATGCTTTTTTTTTTTTTTCATGATTATCTTTTCCTGTATTTCTTATTCTTGAAATAACACGACCGAAATTTCTTGTTTGTTCTCTGACCCTCTTGTAAAAGGCCACTGCACAGCATGTTCCAGAGTGACACACTTGTGCCCCTTCAGCACATTGCTCAGGGCAAGTGAGCAAGTTCAGTCTTAAGTTTTTTCGGGATGGTTTTCTCATGGTTCATTATCTCCCCCGGTGCCTTTGACTGACAGGGGATTTCCTGTGTGTGGCGAGCCTGTAGGCAGTTCTTGCTCTTACAAACATGGAAAACTGCAATGATCTTCATGCATTTGATGTTTCATTTCTTCCTATACTGAGAGAAGCCAAATATGTCTCCTCCTTTCTTACAGCGTACAGATAACTTAATAATCTCTGCAAAAAAAAATTCTTTCAAGTGTCAAGAAAAATACTTTGCTCCTGAGTGGCACAGTTCTGTGACAGAGGAGATGGAGTGCTCAGTGTCATCTGAACACATCATGACCCATCATGTGTGATCAAGAGAAAATTTTACATTTGTGTATATGTATTTGTATTGTCACAAATGGCATAGATGCAGATATGCATAAAGACAACAGAATCTTCCATAGCTCTCAGTGCTTGCAGGGAAGTGGCAGTATGCATTAGCTACTTTAAAGAGGCTCTGATCCCAGTTAGCTTTAAAATAAAATATATCACAGAATCATAGAATACCAGGTTGGAAGGGACCTCAAAGATCATATGGTCCAATGTTTCATAGCAAAAACACAGTCTAGACAAGATGGCCTAGCACCCTGGCCAGCTGAATTTTAAAAGTGCCCAGTGCTGGGGGATTCACCACTTCCCTGGGGAGATTATTCCAATGTCTGATTGCTCCCATTGTGAAAAATTTTCCTCTTATGTCCAGTTGGAATCTCCCCAGGAGTAACATGTACCATTACCCCTCATCTTTTCCATGTGACTCCTTATAAAAAGGGAGTCTCCATCTTCTTTGTAGCCACCCTTTAAATACTAGAACATGGTGATAAGGTCTCCCTCAAGGTTTCTTTTCTTAAGGCTGAAACCCAGTTCTTTCAGCCTTTCCTCACGTGGCCCAGTCCTTTGATCCTCTTTCTGGCCCTTTTCTGGACCCTCTCAAGCCGGTCCACATCTTTTCTGTATAGTAAGGACAAAAACTGAACACAGTATTCCAGGTGTGGCCTGACAAATACTGATAATGGCTTCTTTATCTCTACTGGTGATGCCCTTGATGCAACCCAGCATCCTGTTGCTGCTCCCCAGCTGGGTAGATTCCAGCCTGTGCTGGACTCCTGGATTATGTTTTCCCAGGTGCAAGACCTTAAACTTGTCCTTGTTGAACTTCATAAGGTTCTTCTTAGCCCGTTTTTCCAGCCTGTTTAGGTTTTCCTGCAGGGTGAGTCTCCCTTCTGAAGTGTCTACTTCCTCACTCAGTTTGGTATCATCGTCAAACAGATCTGATTACAGTTATAGATAAAATGTTATTCTGGTGTTCTGATAAACATCATGCTAAATGGAAACAGTACCATAAATATTGGGAACTCTCATTGTTTTTATGTCTTTTTCCAAAAAAATCAAAACATTTCATACCAATACTGGTCACACTGCTGTCATCAATAGAAGTCATATCTCAAAAGACACAATATCACAGTGGTCTACTGACTTTCTCCTGTCTGCATGTTGCTTACAAGTAAATTAAAACAGTATTTTAATACATAGGTTAATTTTACTTAAAAAATCAGAGTTTATCTGAAATTCTGCTTACAAATGGGGTTTCACTTTGATTATAAGTTTTTTACCTCAAAAGAGTATAAATTCTTAGTGTCTTCCTCCTAGTATTGCAAGTGTCTTCCTTGTCTTCTATATTTTCAAGCCAACAGCTCAGAACACAGTGTATGATGTATGCTCTAGCTGTCACTTCCTGCTTTTTACTTTCTGCTTTTCCTCTTGTATTGGTAATGATTTGTGCCCAAGATAGAAGTGATATATACTCTTAGAAAAGATATATATAGCAGATGATGGATACTACCAGACGATGGATGTGGTCAAACTATTTGTAATAAATAAAGGTAACTGGAAAATATAACTTGTATATCCTGAAAACTATCAATTTCTCAATAGCTTAAGGTTCCTTGTTGAACAAAGCAGAAATGCTGCCAACTGGTTATCAATGGGACCCTTCTTGCTAAGTAAATATAGTACTTTTTAAAGGTGTTTGCTTTTTTTAAAAAATGTCAGTAACTTGCAATAACATATATTAACTTCTTGTTGGCTTAGATTGTCAACAAGGTTAGGGACTTTTCTTTTTATCCATTTTACTCATAAACCATTAAAGTCCCCTTGTAAGACGAAGAAAACATAGGTAACAAGGCCACATTCAGTAAAATAGCTTTCTAGTACTCCATCTCCTGTTATGCACATTTTTGTTTCAGTCATAAGATAAAAAAATTGATTCTGCTGAGATGAGAATGAAATGTATTCCATGAATACCTGAATGTATCTTGCCTTTCTTTTAAATTTTGTACTTATTACCGAAATACAAGTAGCTTCCACAATGTCTGTAAGAAACTATAGGCACAACTATACATCTATCGGTCAAAAAACCAACAAATGGTTTATCATGTAATATCTGACATTAATGTCCATTTCCAGGCCTGGTATAAATACAGCTCCAATGTCTTCAATTACCTCACTCCAAACTAGGGCAAGACTGAGTTCAGCCTTCTGAATTGTTGTTGATGTCACTGTTTTATTAGATGTATTTGTTTTTTTCTATATAACCAAATATTAAATAGACCAAATTAGCATATTGAGCAAATTTTAGCATCCTATACATTTATTAAAGAAGGCAAAACATGCTGGCATCAAATAAACTTACTGTGTTGAATATTGTATTGTGATTTTCTGCAAAGAGAAACAGAACAAAGAGCTTTTATCAGCTCAGTCCACATCTGCTTTTCTGGCAATTCAAAATATAGAATAAATCTTGTCGTACTCTACTTTGCAATATATTGAAGGAGCTATTTACTGTACAGGTAGATAGCAATTATAAGATCCAAGGAATTATAATTTCTGCTGCCTGAGGACAGGTTCTACAATAGCTCAATGCATGCTTTATCGTAAATACAGTGGCAACAGACAGATAAGAGGGAACTTTCACATTCATGGAAACGTGAAAGAGGCAACTTGTCTTTTCACATGCTTCGTACCACTTCCTGTGTATGATCTGTTTCAAACAAGAAGCTGCATAGCTGGAATGATGTCCCCTTAACACTAATGGGTCTTAAGTTTCTTCTGTCATGAAGTGTGTTGCCAAGCACATGCTCTTTTGCCAGTGCTAGTGAGAAGAGCCAAAAAACCCACAACACCTAAATATTTCTTAGTTTTATAGAGGTTAGAACTGTAATGGGCAGCTAGATAATCTAGTTTTAAATGCTTTACACCCAGATCCTCCTAATTTCCTGACAAAGAGAATGTTTGACTATAGCATGTCTTCTTTTAGAAAGGAACTTAGATTTAATACAAATAAATAAAAAAATGGGATAATTGGCTCTTCCCTTGGTAGTTTCTGGGATTTTCTTCCAGCAACTAATGTCTCTCACAGTTTTAAATGTATTTTTCTATTTTGTATTTATTTGTGTGTAGCTTCCTGCTATTTGTACTTTTAATCTATTTCCCTTCTAGGTTATGAAGTCCTTTGGGACCTAGCATTCACTTGCCCCAAAAAGATTTATGAAATCATTTAAAATCTTTTAAAATAACCAAGCAGATGGAACTCTATTTTTTTCAGTACATAATGCTTTCTCTACCTCTTGATTCACTTCAAAATATTTTCTTGCATTCTTTCAAAAATTATTTGTCTTTATACAATATAATGTAGAAACATAAAATTTATGCAGTACTCCAGTGACATTCTCATAAGCGTAACCTGTCAAAATAAAATCACCACTCTCTTCTTTGTCTACCTAAACATTCTGTGAGTCCAAAAAGAGTTAATGAAATTCAGAAGTAAGTAGAGAATTAACCATCATTTTCGAGAAGGTCTGCATTCTGCAGCAGCAGTACTATCCAAGTTCACATTTGTTTTATTCAAGACAGGAAAATGCTTGTGCTTCCAACTTCTCTAGCAATCTCCTTAAGCTACTCTTAAGGGGTTGTAACACAGTGCTACAGATGGTTGCTGTCCACATGAGAATGGAGGGACACGTGAAGCTGTACCTTGTCATATGATGTAGGAGAGAGCACCATGCACTGGTGAGTGATACTAACAGATTAGGGCTAAACTGTCCATTCAAGATGAGTTAATTGACCTATTTTATTTTTCTCAAATAATCATTCCCTCTTAGGAAAAAAAAAAAAAAAAAAAAAAAAAAGACAAATGAACATAAACTCCTAAAAATGACAGAACATACTTTCAATTTTTTACTGTGTTCATATACCACTGTCTTTATCCTACCCCTTGTCAAATAAAGATGGAATAAGATCTCAGTAAAATACATTAGCAGTGCTCAGCCTCTGTACTGAGTGATGGATCTGCAGTATCAATCAGAGGTAGCAGGGAAATCTCTCCACTCAGGCTCTAAAACACAACAGATGCTGCTCTGACAGTTTCGATTATGCTAAAGTAGTGTGCCAACAAGATTGCTTCTGTTTTGATGCTATCAGTTTTCTTAGGAATAATAACCATTTCAGAATTCTCTTTTACTGCTGAAATACAGCACTTCTCAACAGCCAGAACCTCTGCTGTTTTTACATTTAACAGAAAAAAAAAAAAAAAAAAAAAAAACCCAAACAAAGAATAACAACCTAGATTAACATTTTAAGTGATTTAAGGACCATAGGAACCGTCCTGCAAGTTGATAATAAATTACTATTTACAAAACATTCAATAGCAGGGGCTTGACTGAAAAGCAAGCAGTTCTTAAGGCTTTTATCTAGTGTCCTCAGCTGTGCAGTGTTAATGAAGGTTTGCAATTACCATGAATTTTAACTAATACTCAGCTTTATTTTTAATTGTTTTGTTTAGAAAATGCATGCATTAATCACATTAATGTCATATTTTATCACTTTCAGAATTACCTGAAAGCAGTTGAGGAACTCTAGATAGAACAGCTTGTTTCTGTTTTTTTGAAATGCATTATGAGACATGATAAAAATTCTTATTATTTTTTTCCTCTGAAGAGAATCCGTAACAGATTTTAGGATCAGATATTTTCTCAGACCCATCTTGTCTAAGTTTTTATGACACTAATTGAAATTAAAGTCCTATGAGTCCTTTATTTTAATGTTTCTGAAAGGAAGTTTAAGTAATGACCAATGAAATGTGTTATAAAAAGTGAAATCCTGGCCTTAAGTATATTAAGGGTAATCAAGCCACTGATTTCTGTGAATACAGAGGGTTAGTCTTGAGTACTGTATGGCAAAACGTATACTAATAACATCAATACATATTAATAAATCTGTTATAATAATAGATATTGAGATTATTATAAGCTTATTTCTAACTACAAATCTTTTCTTGCATCTCTCCTTGCATAATTACATATGTGCATAATTATTTTTGACAGAGTCGATACTGCTTAGATAGATAGCCCTCTGGCACAGTGCAGATAAGGAGATGTTGGTGTGGTACTCTACAAATTCATAGAACTGTAGGCATGTGAAAAGAAGGGCAAGATCAGGCAGGGACTAATAAGTTTCTTCTCCTTTGAGCCCTTTCATACAAAGGCAAAGATGTACAATTGCTTCCAAAAGTGTTTGCATGTGCAGTGGCTTTTATTTTCAGAACTGTAGCAACTGGCACAGAACCCACTGGCTGTGCACAATGATACGCGACGTTGATTTTGCTGTATAGTGCAATAGCTTGGTGTCATGGTGACAGGCTGAGCTCAGGCTGCCTGCATGGGCACGATGGGCACCAAGTTGGCACTAAGACTAGTTAAAGAATTAGTCTAAGAAATAAGCGGAGGTTCAAGGCATTCACTGTTTCTTCACTACCTGTTAAGCTGATGCAGCCAGTGAAGCTAGGGTACACCAGTGCTTACAGAAGCGGAAGATACTACCTAGTGCTTCTGTCTGCAGTCTTAACTGTTCATTTTTGTTTTCCTTGAACTTACTTGGTTGCAAATGACAAAGTCTATAATTGAGTTCCATTTGAATCTGATTATGTTAATCCTTTTACAAGGTTTGCCTCTTTGTAGCTCTATGAGCAGACAAATTAATTTTGATAAAGCAGAAATGGAGCCTCTAGACACATAGCACGGACTATAAAGGAGCCAGACCTTCTTTTCACATAGTGTGCCTTACTTTTTACCAGGAGGTATTTAACCAAAAGAAAAATGCTGTTCAATTTTCTTCTTTGTAGACTGCAAGGGAGATGCTAGTCAAATGTTGCATGATCTTTGTCAATTAGTGTGAATGCGGAAGAGCTGGAGTCAAGTGGCAGTTTCAGACAGCAAGACAGGACTGGAGCATGCTGCTTTTAACTCCTCTCAATTCTTTACTTTGGATCAAAGACAAATTCCATTGCAGTCAAGCTGATATCCTTACTAAAGGAAGTACATATGCCTTTCCGAAGGTCCGACTCCATGCACCTGTCATTCTTTTAATTTTATTCATCAGGCAATGTCTGTGTTTCTTCTAAGCATGACAAACAGCAGCAAAATCCACTTGATGACCTTGATAACAGAAGTGGGAAAACAGAGAAACCTTGAAAAATGCTGCTTTTAGCTGTCAGTCTGTTTTAGCAATTTAATAATTTAGTGTCTAGAAAATCTGACTAAATATGTTTCTTTTTAAAGTTCTTGCTGAGAAATAAGGCATGTTTTCAGCCTTCGAAGCAAAAAGTAGATCTGGCCTCTGTTTTATTTTACTTTTTTTTTTTTCCCCCTATTGTATACATCTTGGATGAAAATGAATTCTTTCCCTCAGTGGCTTATAGAACTACTCTTAATATTTTATGTTGAAGGGGGAATCAAATTCATAAATAATAAATCTAAACTTTCTAGCTGGAATACACAGGAATATAATGAGTTTCTGTGAAAAATCACAGATTTAATGTAATAATGCAGTGGTTTAATGTCACCTATACTCATTTGCTACTACTGAACAAGAATAAATTGTCAGTCATTAATGTATGCATTCAAATGGAGATAATTACTATATTCTTCACTGATTTTTGCTACATCACTTAACAGGAATGCAAATCTTAGAGATTAAAAAATGAACCAGTGTACCGCAGACAATGGGGTCAAAATGAACAATTCATGATAAAAGATGCTGTTTTATTTCATAAAACCATTAGGTTATATTTGAAAGCCTAAGTCATAACCACAGTCAGATTAAATGAGGTAAGCAATTAGATAAGTAAATAAAAAATGGTCTCAGAATACAATATTGATGATAAAGGGAAAAAAACAGCCATAAAGGAACCAAGTTCAGTAGAAGGGTCTCAAAAGAAGGTTTGTGTTAAACTGAATATAGATGCGAGCCAGCACATTCAGGCTGAGAGTGTCGGAAGACCTGAAACATTCATGTCCTGTGTTTGACAGGGCCAAATGAAACAAAAGCAAGGGTTCTTCTACAAAACAGACATGTATGCCTGTGGCCCAGACCTTCCAAAAACTATGGAGCTGAGCTACCGGAGCCTTGAAGCTCATACTGGCAGTATAGGTTTTGTGCCTCACTGATATGAATATAAGTAACTATAAGAATTTAAGCAACCAAGCCCAAGGAAACAGTCTCAAAACTCTAGACTGCTTGAGTAGAGAAGTCTCATTAGGCCCCTCTGAGTGTGGGTAGAATTTATTTGGATATACTGTTTCTAATCTACCCTACACTGAAATCTAGAAATCAAGCTTCAACCTGTAGAGGCTCTGGAACCTACAGGGAAGCTGAGAGGTTCTCTTCACACACTTAACACTGTGTTGAGTCTGACATAAAACACATTGGCTGTTGACATATTGATTCAACCACCCTGAATAACTATTTGGCACAGAATGTAACAAAATTTCACCACCTAAGAATGCCAGAATTGAGGCTAAAATGGTAATATCTATGATTTCTTCTGTTCCTTGACTTCCAAGAACCAACTCTTTGTTGTTGTTGTTGTTTTGTTTTTTTGTTTTTCTAAAGTCTCACAGTTATACAGGTGTCAGAAATATGAGTACCATTGGGGTTTAGAACCAAAAACTTCACTTTTTGTATGAGTTTATGAATCCAATTGTTAAAAAGGTACCTTCCAGTTTTGTGCCTAACCTCAAAGAAAGAAGTTCCCAATACTTTGGCTCTTCAATTTTTGTATGAATTCAGAAGTTTTAGTATTTTGCTGAATATGAGAAGTAATAACATATACCTGAGTTAGATGTCAAAGCTTCGTCAACTTTCTAATAAAATTTCCTGGCTAGTATATTTTATTGGATGTCTGTGGCCCACTGTACTTCTTGTAGGATCTTTCAATTGCCAACCAAAATTGTCTCTATTGATTTGATAGGGTAGGATTTCTTACTATGTAAGCCAAAGCATCAGTCTGAGAGACTAAAGCAAACAGTTTGGGGTTTGGTGGGGTTTTTTCCTATTCCTTTATGATATGAAGTGAGGTATTATTAGGTTCTTAATGGATTGACAAAAAATATTGGCTAAAAAATTGTTGACCTGGTATTATGGGAATACTAGTGGTCTAACTCTGTCATCTCAAAAAATCGGGATTGAAATTAGGCATATATTTGCAGCATATAAATTGGAGCCATCTCTTTAGACACTTTAGCTCTCACCTTTCTTCCCTAAAATCCTGGATGATCTACTCATTTTCCTCACATGGACAGTACTATATTGTAGCAAAGTTAAAACCACAGGCAGACTTTTGCAATGTCTTTGACTTAAAAGATGCTGGGCAAAGATTACTTGCCTGATTTAAATAAGTAGGTACTCCTGAAGTCATTAAACATTTAGCTCAACATCTATCATTTTTCAGTTCAGCTGTCCAGTCGGCTGACTACTGTTGGGATGTAGATTTTCTCTGCATGAAATGTCTTGAACAATGAACGTGCATTAAACTCCCATTCAAGAAAGGATTAAGGGAACTATAGGCATGATCACCCGGCTAATGTCCTTGTCTTTGATTTGTTATCAAAAACACTGAATGATTTGTTTTCTCTTACTTTCAGAAGTTAGTTTCATTAAAAATATACCCATGCACCCAAATGTGTCTAGCCAAACAGACATAAATGATTTTGCCAGCAGTGTAATTTTTGAGATTCCTAGAGAGTCATTCTTTTTCTAATTCTGGTCATATGTACAAAAATGGAATCAAAATGTTCCAGTCCAAACTGTTCAGCTGTGTTCAGAATGCAGTCTGGTATAGTTATCTTATGTGATGAAAAAGCAGTTCATGACCATGCCCATTGTCATCTGTGGTAAATTACAGTAAATTATGGTAGTTTCATTCCAGATGTTCTCGTTGCAGAGTTTATCACAATAGACTATCATGGAAACTAAGGTTTTCACAAGATTCAGTGAATGATTAGGCATTCAATTGAATAATAATAATATCTAAATTGTAAGAACACACTCTATTTATTAATTTTTAAAAGAGCTTCGGGGCTTAATCACTAATATGGAATTTACAACTAGACTGTGATAGGTTTCTTTGCTTTTATTCTAAAGCATTTATCAAACACTAACATTAGGGATGAGCTATTGCTCTAGACAGGGATGTGGTCTCATCTACAAATTCAGTCTTCGTAAAGAAATGGAGTCGGTAGCATTGTCCTGTATGTGACAGACCCCTCCTTCAACCTTCCTGACTGGAATAAAAAGGAACGATTTACAGTCAAATACCATTGAACTTCTTATGATATTATCTGTTCTTCATTAAGAATTTAATGAAGACATGTAAGAAGTAGTTTTTCCCCTTGTCAATTGGCCTGATAGGTATATAAGTACTAAGGGTATCATGCTCCCATTGTTGTTACCAATAGTGCCAATTTGTGTGGATTGTTCAGGTTTTTCTGTTAGGAGTGTTTGATTATCTCATAAGACCATTTTTTTAAAAAAATCTTAACTTAAAAAAAATGTTGTCTGCATCTAATCCCAGTCAAAATATAGCTTGTTTTTTTAAAGTTGCTGCAAATAAGTTAGGAAGAAGCTACTTTTTTTTTTTTTTTTTTTTTTCCCTATTAGATTATATTCTATGTACACAGCTCAAAACTAGCTTCAAAATTTTACAGGCTGATATACAATAATATAATATAATTTTTACAGATTCTGATTTGCTTCTCTGCAGCCTGAGGCTATGCTCTTTTTCATGCTTTGTTGATTTGTCATTGGGAAAAGGCTCCATAAACTCAGTGGACCTCACCAAAAGAAGGTCTCAAGTCAAGAAATTAAGTTCTTCCCAGTTTGCTTTTGCACAGTATACACTGTTTCTAGCAACATTGCATAATGATAGCTCTGGCAAAGTTACAGACTTCTGTACTATGTAAGAACACTGTGAAAAGAAAAAAGAGCTGAATTCAGTGTTTTATGCAATCTTTTCTTTTTTGAGGGGCAGGAAGTCCAAGCCAGGGTTTTAGAACAGCACAAAATATATATATATATTTTTTTTAGGAGAGGATTCGCATCTAGGTAGTACAACATTCATACAAATGTCACTGGCTGGTGAGGGAGGCAAAAACACAGTGTGTTTTCTCTTTATCTTTTTTAGTATTAGAAGTCAGAGAAAGTTTCAAGATATGCCATCACTGAGGCTGGTCATATTACTTGCATGACTGATTCCCAAGCTTGGACAGCTGTTCTCAAACTTCTCATAGAACACCCCAATCTTTTTTTTTTTTTTTTCCTTTTTCGTATTTACAGCTACATGTACTACAGCATAAATGCTAGTCCCTCTAGGTATCTGTGAGCAGTCTTTGGCTTGCTCCAAAATTCTTCATTTCAGCCCACTGCTCCTTCCCAAACTTCAAATTGTCCATTTCTTTCCCTTCTGAAATGTTTTTCAGCGTGTCCTTTATGTTTATTAAGCCAGTATCCATTAATTCAGAAGAATTGCTCCCCTCCCCTAGCAATCAAACATGAAAGAAGTTTCAAAAGGGGAAGAAACAGACAAACAAGAAAGCAGTCAGGAGTTAAACATAAAGTTAACTGAGATTTCTCTTTCACCTTCAGGATATATTCCACTGCTGTCCCAGCTGTCCTGCTGTTGTGTTAGGATATAGGGACACAAAGCTGCGCTCAAACCTAGTTAAGATGTACTTTATTGTGGTTTTTTCATATTAAAGTTTAAGAATACCACTGATTGTTTTAAGGGAGTCATTTTCAAATGATCCATCATCACCAGCTTGCACTGGTTTGCGAGATTTTGACAGGTCACTAACATTGAGAACAGAACAAACCACACCTGGACTTCAGGATTTTGATTTCTTCTATATTTTTTTATTAATGGAGACAAAATGCAAATGGTAGACTGATAGAAAAAACTTATAAAACAAAAAATAAAATAAAGTGAAGTATCATAGGATTATTATGATATTTGCTGTTCCATGAGGGTAGCTACTATCTGCTGGTTCAAAAGATTTTGGGACCACCTGTCTTCTGCACTATAGCACACAACAGGGGTGCATTCCCTTGCATTCAGGTGGCAGCAAGGGAAAAGCAAGTTGTCATTGGCTGCACATAATATTCTTATGCTTTCTCTGGGTCCCTGCCACCTGTGTGGTGTTGAAAAAAATAAGGACAACCTGCACTACGGAGATGGGAACGTGAGTTCCCAAAACTTCAAGAGGAGATAAATTGGCGAAAGCTGATGAAGGACCAAAGGCAGACTTGGACCTTCGAGTAAGACTCACTGACATTGCCCAGCCTTTTCCGAACCTAATTACATCCAGAGCAGTCAGTTTTCATGATAAATGTACAGAAATCTGCACTTGAAAATTATTTTTCCTTTTTCTTTTCCTTTCCCAAGTGGCTGCATGATGGCTATTAGAAAAAAATCCAGCCAACTCCAGCAGGGTGGGATTTAGCTTTACATGTCACGAGGAATTTAAGTTACTACACAAATTTGTAACATTCATGTTCTAATTTCTCAGATTTCGGAACAAACAATAATATAGGTGATCTTGTGTATTTTTTAGACATAAACAAACATGTACTCAGCTTTGAGTCAGTTTTGATAATGAATGATAATAGAATTTTCATTAATTGTCAAATTTTCAGAGATATTCTCTTTTTTAAGTGCTTTGTGATACTTAAATACATGTCTAGATTTAGAAATTACAGAAAGTGAGGAACAGAAAGAGAGCAATTCACATTTGATAATTAATATTTTGTAAAGTCAATCTAGAAGTGATAGGTGCCTTTTCCTAATGTTTCTGCACCTTTTCTTTTCACAGCATGTTGTTATTAGCTTCAACATTTTGGTCGAACATGTCCGATATAATGGCATCTCATTCACTTTGTTGGATACACACCTTAATCTGATATAAGATTTACTCCTTTGTGCATTACTGCTCCTGATTTATTTGATTTCAGTATGTGACCAATTTTTCACCATTATCTGTGCAGTTGCAAATACACTGTTTTGTACCTATAGATGTCTGTTACTGAGTTAGCTTTATAGAAACAATTTATTCAGTTTACTCAGCTGGATCTGGCAAAAATAATTTGCACACTGCTGTTGGGAATTTGAGTTAGGATGCTTAGTCTTTGAATATTACTTCTTTTTTATTCAAAATAATAAGTGAAGGTGACACTTCTATATTCATGTTTGAGCACACACTTAATCAGTTTCTTAGAGCAGCATTTTTTTATTTCTTATACAATAATACAGCTCTTATTCATCTGCACATTGAAGACATCAGAATTCTGGAGACAATTTTTTATTTTCCTCTTATTTTGAGCTCTAACTTGAGAACTGCTTTGGAATAAAAATGCTTCAGTGCTTTATAAGGATAAAATATATGTTCAATAAATGTAGACATTTATTGCTATTTATATGATCACACCTCATATGTATGCATTATCACAAATATTTAAAAAAAGGAATGACAGTAAACCCAACCTCTACCTTCTTTCTCTGTTTTATTATAAACTGCATAAGATTTTGTTTGTTTAAATGAGAAAATGGATGGCTTTGTATGTTGCTTATAATACATTAATTAAAAGAAAACTAAGAAAAAACATTATGTTTTTAACAGGTAGTTATTAAAGTATTGTGGGACATTCTTAGTTATTGCATAACTGAATACTTAATCTGGAGTTACTGCATAGTGAAGCTCTAAGGATAGAAATAAGGCAAGGGAAAAAAAAGGAATATCTTTTGTTAGCTGAAGAATACAGTTGAAAATCAAATAAGGTTTTGCGATTGCTTTCTTCAGATGTTCTATATCTACATCAAGCTATTGCAAGAGTTTTGTCATTTTTGTCTTCCGAATTCAGGGGTCTCTGCACATTGACCAGCTGTTGAATTGTTTTAGATTAGCAGTTATTACAAGAAGCGATGGCTAAATAGAACCAGGTGCTGTCATAGTAATCACATGATGGATTACAAGAAATATTTGAACTTAATTTACAAGATTCTCTACTTGGTAGAAAGACAGCAAAGAACATGAAGTTCATAGTGTTTTTCTATCAGTAGTTTTTCCAGGGCATAAGAGCTGAATTCAAGTTCTAATATCAAGACTACAAAATAGAAGCAGGACACAATGTATGTGATCTGATTGAACTAGAGATGTAATAGTACAAGTTTTGACAGAATGGGCAGTGTCAATGGGGAAATATTTTACATTTCCTCCTAAAAGTAGCATTAAGGAATTCTCTTAGATATAAATCAAACGATAAGTTTGCTGATGACACCAGGCTGTGTGGTGTAGTTCACACAGGAGGGAAGGGATGCCATCCAGTGGAATCTTGATAGGCTTGAGAGGTGGGACCATGCAAACCTCATGAAGTTCAACAAGGCCAAGTGAAAGGGCCTGCACACAGGCTGGGGCAATCCAAAACTACAAACATCAGTATGTTGTCAGCCTACTTCTCAGCACAAATCCAAAACATAGCGTCTTACTAACTACTATGAAGAAAGTTAACTCTGTCCCAGCCAAACCAGGACACCACCTGGAGTATTGCATTCAGCTCTTGAGCCCCCAAAATAAGAAAGACATGGACCTGTTGAAGAGCATCCAGAGGAGGGCCACAAAGATGATCAGAGGGCTGAAGCACCTCCCCTATGAGGACAGGCTGAGAGAGTTGGGGTTGTTCAGCCTGGAGAAAAGAAAGCTCCAGGGAGACCTTGTACCAGCCTTCTAGTACTTAAAGGGGGCTACAGGAGGGATGGGGAGGTACTCTTGATTAGGGAGTGTACTGATAGGATGAGGGGTAACGGTTTTAAGCTGAAAGAGGGTAGATTTAGATTAGATATTAGGAATAATTTTTTCACTGTGAGGTTGGTGAGACACTGAAACAGGTTGCCCAGGGAAGCTGTGGATGCCCCATCCCTGGAGGTGTTCAAGGCCAGGCTGGATGAGGCTTTGAGCAACCTGGGCTAGTGGACGGTGTCCCTGTCCATAGCAGGGAGGTTGGAACTCGATGAACTTTCAGGTCCCTTCTAACCCAAAACATTCTATGATTTTGTGATTCTATAAATACTGTGAGGGCTGGAGGCAGAGCTTTCTGTAATATCAAAAGTAATTAAGTGTCTATGACAACAAGCCAGAAATAGATTTTCATATTCATTAACAGGGTGATGGTCAGTTCAAGAGAGAGACAAAGAGCAGTCTATAGCACTCAGATAAAGTTACCACTGTGCTATCCACTATGCTGCATTCTGTCTGCATCTCCGTTTTTTATATTGCAGATATTTTGCATATCAAGCTCTTTTGTAATAGAACTATAGTATTAAATTTGTTGTTGTAATGATGAAAAAGTTATGTTATGCCAATGGATTAATTGTCAGTGTTTTCCCATTTTGAAACTGAGAAAGGGTCTGTGTCAAAGACAGGCAGATAAAAGAAAAATCAGAAGCTGTTATTACATTCATTAATTGTTATATTTCAGCTAGTACTGAGTAGACTTCCTTCTTAATCTTACATCAAATCTGAAAAGCATGCATCAGGGGAAAATTCTATTAGTATTTTAAAATTAAATAATTTTTGGTTTTTGTTAACATTGATTTTAAATAATACATGCATACCTCCAAATTCCTGTGCTGTAATACATGAGTAATTTTACTCCCTAGGTGCACTGAGTTGAAACCTATTCTGTTGAGATTAGAAGGCATATCAAACGCAGAATAAAGTGATAGAGGCTGTCCCACGGAAGGACTGTGTCCTACAGTGGTGAAATTTTGTTGCTTTGCAGAAGATCTTGCTATGGCTGTGACCCACAGGAAAGTAAATCCACTTTTAGATTGCTTGTTCTGAAACCAAACATGCTGAAACTATGTAAGAAAACACTGAAGCCAGCACAAAAGCAATCTAAATTGCTTCTAAATTGATTCTAAATTGTTAAAAAAAAAAATTCAAGTCTCAGTAGACTTTCTATGAATTAATCTGTCCTCCCATGCCATTGGAAAGCCAATAAAAACATAAGCCTGTCATAAACTCTTAATATTAAATTTTGGCTGATTGGATGGAAATGCCTATTCTTCATCTGGCTCAAATGTATGGTGGAAAATGATCCAGAGTGATTGTGGAACAACAGAGCAAGATCTAGTGACACTAGGAATTAGAAACAGTTGTTTCATCTGTTAAAAAAACTACACAGTTACTTCATAAGTTCCAGAGCTGAAAATAGTAAATTTGGGTGAAAGATCCTCCTGCTTTGCAAGATATTTTTAGCAATAGACTCTGCTTCCACTTAAAGCAGATCTGTTTTCAAGTGCAGTTATCTATGCCTTAGCTTTCTTCATTCGGGCGTATGAACCTTCAAATTGAATTTCTGCATTTGTGAATTTCATTTTAACAGTTTCCTATTAATTGAATCAAATGAAATGGAATTTTATGGCTAGTATCCCAACATGAAGACCAAGAACTAGTGTAACAACATACATTGAAATGCAAGTCATTATTTAATTGCCATGATATTCATTGTTTAGACATGATGATTAATTCATTTGGCATTTACAAAGATGAAAATGATAATTCTGTGCTGAAGTAATTAGAGGGAGGCGTATTGCCTTGAATGAAACAAGACTCAATATGTAAGTCTTAATGAACACGGGCTTAATCTAAATGGAATAATTTTAAATTTCTAATATTTGATATTTTCTCATGAAGATGCTCAACAGTCAACTTTCACACATTAAAATAATGCTGCAATGGCACTTCAGCATTTTTTTTCAAGCAGCTATGAATTATTTAAACAAATTTCCATACATAGGAGTATTGATCTGTAAAATAAGTCACAAAGGGGAGAAGGTAAGGCTTGGCATTATTTATCTGGAAGTCAATATTGTGATTTACTACAAAGTTTGGTCAGATAAAAACCATCAAATTAGTTTTTAAAGCCCCCATCTTCGATCACAAAGTTTATTATTTTCCATTCATGCTGTTCTCGTAGTGAATACTTCAACAGAATGCCTCAACTGTAGGTCTTTAGTGTTCCAGAACATAGATATTTTACATTTTTTGTACATCTGGTGATGTAGAAAGTAAAATTGGTTTTTGACATTTTCAGTACAAAATATGCTCAAAAATTTTCTCAAGACCCATGGAATTCAGGAAATCTGGCGGAAAACAGTAACTTCTTGTAGCAAATTTGAAACTTGTACAACCATGACTAATTCTATGGATTTAGCTACCAGAATATTACCTCCATCTAAACCTTAATTATCTAGTACTAGGATATTATCCTGCAATATTGTCTCTTTTTCTGTTGCGCAAATTGTCACACATGGAAAGGAAGCTAGTATAATTTATATTTTAAACATACATTTGTACCATCACATCTAAGAATATGGTCCAAGGCCAGTGTTACATCCAAGAATTTCTTGTTGGTCTACATTGTTCTCGTGATAATGAACCAACAAGCCCTGGGCTACTGAATTCTGATTGAGTTTGAAATTCAGGAAGAACATCAGCCAAAAGTTTTCTTCACAATGTACCTGCCCCCAAAGGTGAACATGGAAATGAATGTCTGCAGAGTCTGTCAGGCTTCTGTGCTGCCCGCAGCCTGGTTAGATTTGTATAGTCAAAGCAGAAGCAAAGCAGAAGCAAAGGTTTTGTCATTAATGTGTGTGCCAGGAAAGACTAGCCTTCTTTAAGTATTCTTAGAGTTAAATGATTTCATCTTTGAAGGGAAAAAATAGAATTGGATTGAAGCCAATCTAAAAACTTGACTGATCACACAATTGTATGAATTAAAGCATAGCTGAGCCTGACCAAGATCTCAAACACTATATCTTCAATGTGTGATGTGAAACCAGATCAGAAAAATATCTAATGGGATTAAACACATATCTTATTCAAAAACCCTTGCTTTCTGGTGAACTTTGGGTTTTGAGTTTATAATGATGTATAATATCAACAACATAAATGTTCTTATTCTGAGATAAAAATAATTGTAAAAGATATGATATTAGTTTGCAGCTATAAGGTTCCTTTATAGTCAAAGTGAACATGAATCTTTCATCTCACCCTTTGGTTTTTAATTTTTTATTATAGCATTGCCTAAGGGCTCAAGTCGGTAGCACTTTACTCATTGATAATTTCAACACTACTTAGCCATTGATGCTCTTCTTAGTTTACAAACAGATAATGACTTTTGAATCCCAGTGCCCAAATTTTAGAGGAGTTCAGAAAAGAGCTGGAATTCCTCCTGAGGAAACACAGGCTGCAAAAGAACTTATGTCACCTTCTCCATCTCAAACTATCCTTCCTAATATCTGCTGTCCTCCCTATACAAAACTCGTGAAAGTGCCTGATCCTTGCAAGAAACTGCTTAGAAAGTAGTAAGAAAGTTTTCTTGTACCTTCACTGTTATTTGCATATCTTTGCAAGGATAGCAATAATCTCTCTCTTAATGAATTCCTTTGTTTAACAGGCATCAAGTCATGAGGTAAGACATGCTTAGTAATTTAGATAATCATAAGTTTGTTGATTAAATAAATACCATATGTGGAGAGACAAATTATAAATACAACTAATTCCAGCCTGACCAAGAAAAGCTTTTAGATGCAAATCCCAATTAGGTAGAAACTGTAGTCTGTGAAGGAGTAGTCAATGGACCACAGTTCATAAATGACTCAGAGGTCCCAAACTCTTCACACGGGTATAGTGATCACTAATGTCCCCTTTGCAAGGATAATTACTGCAAATCCATACTTATTTCATGTTTGGCAGTAGGACCAACTGATTAACGAACTGATTTATCTACTCCTTGTGTCACTGCTGTACAACTTAAGAGGCAGGCTGTCCATTTGTTCTGTTACAGACCACAGGCATAGAACGTGTCTTCCCTGCTTGGATTACAAAAGTAGCTGCACTCAAATTGCTGAGCATTGATTCTGCATTCATTGTGTCTCCTTTTGTATGTAACAAAACCCATGGCCCTTTATGGTGTCATTAAATTGAGATTGTTTTCTTCTTTCCCCATGACTGTTTCTGTTTTCATAGAATTACAAACATAGAACGGTTTTTATTGGAAGGGACCTTTAAAGGTCATCTAGTCCAACCCCCTTGCAGTGAGCAGGGACATTTTCAACTGGATCAGGTTGTTCAGAGCCCCATCCAATGTCACCTTGAATGTTTCCAGGGATGGGGCATCTACCACCTCTGTAGATAAACTGCTCCAGTGTTTCACCACCCTCATAATAAAAAATTTCTTCCTTATATCTAGTTGTAATCTACCCTTTTTTAGTTTAAAGCATTACCCCTTGTCCTATAACTATAGGCCCTATTAAAACGTCTATCCACACCTTTCTTATAAGCCCACTTTAAGTATTGAAAGGCCACTTTTCTGAATATGAGGGATAGCTGTGGAAGATTAGTGGTAGAGGACTCAAAAAGGTATTGTTACTGAGTTATAAAAAGATGATGAACTGAGCTAATTTGCTTTAGCTCAGATATCTCCCAATTCATACTAACAGTTTTTATTTGAGTAGGAATTTCATTAGATTCAATATTTGAAGTTATAAATCAAAATACCTCCACAATAAAGACAAGCCCAGAGGTTGGAATGCTTTATAAATGTCCATAAATAAAAGTCTGTATGTGATCTTGAAATCTGTCAAGCAGCGCCTTCAATATACAGATATTTCTGGATATCACATGTTAAGCCTTATCAAGGTCAATCCCCCTTTTTTTTTTTAAGTTTAAACTATACCCCCACTCTTTTTTACCTGATCCTTGTAGCAAAGACTGTGTTCCCTTCCACAGCCCTGCTGCTAAATGGCAGCTTAGCTTTCCACTTTTGATAAAAGCAGGAAAAATCACCTTATAAAAAAAGGTCTTTGCTTTTGCTGATTGTCCTTGGAATAAGCTGTTAAAAGAAATGTCATTTTCTCTTTATGTTCTTCTACTTTTGTGCAGTTCATAAATAATGCTGTAATCATATCCAAGCAACTATGTGAAGAGTACTGCAAAAGATGACAAGTCCAAACAATCAAAAATTAGGGAAAAAATCATGGATGAGGTTGCAAGTGTAATCTCAGTTCAGCGGGAGTGCACATAAGTGTGACAGGAGCACGAGACAACCAGAGTTTTGAGGATTTCTCTGCAAATTTTCAATAAAGTGAGCACCCCTAAAGCACCAAAAATCTTTGAACCACAGGAGCTATGTTTTCTTAGAAGTGAAATAAAATTGAAATAAAATCAAGGAATATTTTTTTAAGTGAAGCAAACTTGGCAACAGAAAAGTGAAGCTATAAACAGATTATTCCCATCCACTGTGTCCTTGGAAGGCTTAGTCTTCCCTTCAGGTTTGCTCTGAGCTCAGCAATTTTTGATCAGCTTTCAAGAAACTCTGCATGTAGTCCTCTCTGTATCCCTAGGAAAAAATATCTCTCTCTTCATCGTCTTGGATCCCTGGCTGTGTCTGTTCCCAGACCTCAGAAGAGAGGGAAAGACAGATACCGACATAGTGAACTGCAAAATGACAGGCAAAACTGATGCCATCTGTCACTTTCTGCTTTAAGAACACATTCACACTACTGGCTTTAGATACTTAGCTTAGCCTTGCCAGGTCCCTGGAAGGTAGTCACCTGGTCTAACAGATTCAGAGTACACAAGTAACATCATTAAAAAGAGATCAAAGTACTTTTGAATAGCTATAGAAAATATTTCTGTGTGCAAAAGTGAGAAGTGGTTATACAGGGAGCAGAGAAGTCTCTTGATTCAGTACTCCTTTCTGCCATCTTGAGAAGGGAGGCTGCTACTGTTATAGAAACTTATAAAATGTTTTTTTTCTGATTAGTCCATCTGTATAATTATATGACACAACTGCATCTCTGGCAGTGGGTTATCCCCAGTGACAAAGTAACTTTTCATCTTATTTTCTGTACTTTATGTTCCTAGCTCCATGCCAACGCCATGGATAATGCACTTCATAGGTAAGGTTGGGGAAGAAGAGAGTTGGGGCAACAGTTAAGAAGAATATAGCATGCTGGTTTGTGCAGGAAAAGAGATTCAGGGAAGAAAGGCTGAGGAGAAAAAAGGTTGAAGAACGCAAATAGAATTTAGGAAAACAAGGAACATTATGTCACTGAAGAAGTATCATGTTCTTGTTTAAGTGCTGGTGAGAGAAGGTGCACATTTATTGAGGTTATTGGTATGAGGAGAACCAGGAGGTCTTGGAGTTGTGTGTCACATGAATGTCCCAATTCTGCTTTGACTCTCTCAAATAGCATAAAAGAGACAGTTTTTGGCATTAAAGTTTTCCATTACAATTACAGAAGCAGAGACCTTAGAATGATTGCATAGCTGCAGCAACACCAGTCTGTAGGTGTGACACAGCTGATGCCATACAGCAATTCACTGCTGCCTCTAGACCAATATGGGATACTCTCCACACTGTCAATTGGTGGTGTGGTACTGCAACCATGACAGTTTATATCTTGAAATTAGCAATCCACAACTGATCATCTGCATCATCTGGGAGTATATAGTCTCACCAGTGAGATGCAATGATGTGTACCCAGACTCACCATGATAAATAAATATGAGCTCAGGGGTACTACAGCCCATCTGTCAGAGACCTTGTGGCTGGCAGCAGCAAGAGCAATGCAAGAGCAATACAGAGAGCAAATCCTTGAAATTATGAGGGCATCCAGCATCACAACATTAGCAATTGCATCTTCTCCCCAAGTGCTTCCCACTGGCTCCTTAGTCCTCTCCAGAGTGTGTGACTATCACAACTTGCCATCATTGCAAAGGCAACACAGACATTGAGAGACAGGAGGTAGAGGCTGGGCATGGATGGTTTGTGCACAAAGCAAAATGGGCTGAGCCTGGGGGCACCTTATTTTTCACGTAGAGTGTTTCTCCCGATGAGGTTTATGACCATCTCATTGTGCATGAGGGGGTAACCCACTCTAAAACAAGAACCATCTCTGGGAGCAACCTGGCAGAGCAGCACAGATACAGTCACTGAATTTTTTTCCTTTTATCGTTATTATTGTTTGTTATGCTGTGTTGCATGTAACATGTCACAGGGGTAATTCCATCTGTTCTCTTTCATGCACAATGATACAGCTGTAGACAGATATGTCCATTTTGAAAAGAAACACTTCCTACTGAACTGTTTTGACAACTTGTAATCAAAATCTTTTGAGTTCTGGCTAAAGTGCAAGGTATTCCAAAGTAAACTAAAGCTTTTAAGGTTCAAAAAACCTTAATCAATAGATTGTTTGTCAGCAAGAACTTTGTACCCTTTTCACCCTTGGTATTAGTGGCAATACAGTTCCCTGAAAGGAACACGTATCTTTTTAACTGTCTTTTCCCAGTTAAAAGCCTGAATTTCACTTTCTGACACTAGAAAAAAATAGATCTTGTTTTACCTGGTTTCCCAGCCATAGTACCAATTTTCTTCCAGAGTGCAAAACGAACTCAGCTGACCTGAAAACTGCTGTCAATGAGATCCTAGTCCATTTTGGTCAAAACCCCATTTACAGTTCCTACAATCTAGAAGTACTTTTGTGCTGAGCCAATGTCTTTAAACTGCATCTCTACTGAACTGATTGTCTCCTTCCTGCAAGATGTCTGCATCCAGAAGTCAGACTGGTTCCTTCACAAAATGAGGAAAGCTAATGGAGCTCAGTCAGCTTTACAGTTTAGTTAGATATATTTTTCTAAACCATTGTAAAAGTTTAAACATTGCAAGACCCTGTCAGTATCAAAAGAGAAATGTAAGTAGAGAGAATTGTAAATTATAAGGAACAAGGTAGTATTCTGGAAAAGGTGTCTTACAGATCAAATGTTCCTGTGATATTTTCATATATGTTGCAGAAACAGTACAGCCTCTAGTCTGCACTGGTATTCATAATGGAGGTTTCTGAATCCTCAGCTTGCAGCAATATCTTATTAAACAACTGTGGGTTCATAAGAGATACCAACTTTTAAGCCTCACTTAATGTGAGCAGATTTGTCTCATTTTATAGTGTCTATTTCTAGAAATAACAGACAAGAAGATGCATATTTTGGGGTTTTTGATGCATTATATCAATGGGACGTAGAAAGCATGTATTTAATCCCTAAATCTTTTCAGACCTCCACGCTGGCTAATTTGGATGGATTCATGGCCCTCTTGCTGATTTCATTCTCAACTGCCAGCCTCCCTTGCAAGCAATCATCATCCACCTTGGCTTCTGGTAGCTTGCCATCTTGCTTAGCATTATGGCATTCAGTTTCCAGTGAGACTTAAATAACTGACTTTCTCTGTATGCAAGGGAGAGAGCACTGTAAAGTAGAAAACAGATCCATCAGGGTGGTCTTAAACAATGCATATTAATTTATTACAAACTATATTGTTTTCTTCTCTCTTTTTTTTTTTTTTCTTTTTTCTGACAGCAGGGCTCTAATGTAAAAGTAGTTCATTGTTCTCATCTACCCAACTCTTCTATTCATATGGAAGCACTAACAGTATCTCTAACAAAATAACTTTTCAGGGAGATGGGAAAGATTGTATTTGATTGCTGTGTTGCATGGAAATACCACTTGCAGTTAATATTCTAGTAGTGTTGCTATAGAACATGAATCAGCCTTGGAAAACAGGTTCCATCTGACTGGATGTTATTACAGAGCTTACAATATTAATGCTTTAGCTAGATGACTGCTGCCCTAAGCATATGAAAGCTTCCCATGTAAACATCTAATTAACAGTCTTAAATTTACAAGAATCTCATTACAATGAAATTAAAGTTTCTGCTGTTCATATTGTAGTGCTGAAGTTAGTGCTAACATTTCAAGTATAGCATAGCTTGGCTGCTTTGAGCTGTGTCTTCATCTACTACAAATCAAAATAGATCCATGCATGTGAATGCAATCACGTAATTTTGCACTGGCTAACGGTCTGCCCCTTTGAGCACCTGGTCTATTTGAATTTTACCTCTCACATACCAGCTCTGCCTTCAAGTACTAATGTTGCTTTTCTAGCTAACAAGTGAAACATGGAAATATCTTAAAGTAACTAAAGTTTTCCCATGTATTTTTCTTTTCCTAAGGGAATTATGAAGTCCTACAAGCACTTTATTATTTCCAAAGCTTCTGAGGAAAATAGAATACGTTAATAATTCATTGCTGTCACTTAGGAACATGGAAAACATTATTGTGATTAAAGTCTTTTCTTTGAAAAGCAGGAACCTTTTCTAAGTAGCAGAATATTTCTGACATTGAAGTAGTGTGTAAAAAAGAGGATATAAATTTAATTATTAAAAATGTTAAAATATTAAAATAGATTTTAATTTTAAATGGATCAAGAGTACAATACGGATTGTAAAAAATACAGAAGAATATTTTCATCATTTTAGAGTAATTTCATCATGTTTAGAGATATATTGTCCTAAACCCAACCTATTTTACAAAAGCTTTTAAGAGAAGTTTTGGACAACAATGCAGAGTAGAAAAAGATCTTAAATGGCTTTTCCTACCCTCTAGGACACCTATCCTGAGGTTTCTTCTGTGGAAATTTTGCAGTTTTTCTTCTTTGCACAAGACCAAACATATTTTGAGGAAAAATATTTGAGCAGAATGGCAAGGTGCCAGTTAGGAAAGTGATGCTAAATTTTCAAAATGTTCCAGCCAATGTCTCTGACTTGAGTGTACCAGTGAAACGACTGAATAATTTAAAAGTCTTCTTGTTTGCTCAGTTTCTGTAGGAGACAGATTACCTATTTGAACCTCTGTTCCAATTACAGCTAGACTCTGATTCAGTTTAATACCTTAACAGATGCTTAAATTTTAGGACCTTTATGTCATCATCGACATTAACGTTATTAACAGAGTCTTTAAAGCAAACTATGTGCTTAAGTACTGATCTGAAAAAAGTCATTAATACGAAGCACTGTTAAGACTAATAATAACTAGCCTACTCATATAGAGAAAAAAAACATGCCAGGAGACCATGTTAATTCTGACATATTGGTAGTTTACAGCCTTTACTGCTCAGAAGCACTGCAGAAATCATTCCCTGTGCTTAGAACAGAAACTACATTTGCTAGCAAAAACTGACTTTTAGTGTCAGCCACTTGAAATTATATTTACCTATGTGGACACCATTTGCACCAGCGAGAGCTGTGTATTTCCATGCACAAATGTTACTGTGCAGCAAACGACAAGGACAAAATGAGAGGCCTAGCTGTGGGTCCCCTGAAAAAACCTGCCCTGGGACAGTTTGCATAGATTAGCTTAAATAGAGCTGGAAATAGTTTGCAGTAGATTAATGATAAGTCTTGGCATATTACAATGACTTAAGATAGCACACACAGGAAGTGTACCATTATAAATATTTGAAAATCTGAAGTGAAGAAACTACAAATAATTTTGCGTTTTGCCAAGGGACTGGGCCAAGCATAGTCTTGTTTCTAATTTGGTCAAAAATATTTAGATAAAAAGACTCTGTCTAGGGTGATAACACAAAAAAAATAATATAAAGTAGATGGCATTCTGCTTAAGTATTTTTACTGTAGCAATAACTCATATCCATTTTCTGTGAGAGTTAGAGGCTTGTACATCTATTATGAAGGAGAAAGAGAAAGCAAGGGGAAATGAGAGCCCACAGCCATTCAAGGAGAAATAAAGGTTTCAACTATTTACAAGTACTTGTCCCAATTCCTTGTAATCTACATTAAAGGATACTGACAGATCTCGTACCCAACCTAACATGAAATGACAGATTGCTCAGATCAGAACACTGTAAGGGTCCACAGGCTAAATGACTCAATGCAGCTTCTCTCCATTTGCATCTTTAAAGTTTGCATTTCAAACATGCACATAAACCAACTTCATACTCCTGGTTTTAGACACCATGAGGGGGGAAAAATTCTAACCACTTCAATAGCTTACATTTTTATTTTGACCAGTTCGTAGATGTTAAAGTTTGCAAAGCTTTTAAGTAACTGAAATGTTTCTCTGATTGCTGTGATTATTTTTCTAAAGTTCTATAAAAAATGACTTTTCTATGAAAGATAAAGTCAACATACAATTAAAAAAAATGAACATAAAATAGAGAAAGGCAAAAGTGTGTATAGGCTAATCAAAATATGCACTGCTAATTCTTCCTTCCCAGTGAAAATGGCCACGCAATTGACACCTATTTTTTTCTGACTCTGTAATTGTTATGTAGAGAATATAAACCTAAGGTGTAAGCTGTCTGGCATTCATTTCTATTAAGATCCAGATACTGCGCCACTGTCTCCACTACAAGTCCTCAGTAAAATCCTGAAGGCTGTGTAGCAATTGTAATTTTTGCCGCCTCAACTGCTCAGTTCCTTCAGCATCCAGACTCCAGGGTCCATTGCAGAATTCTTGAACAGTTTCTAGCCACAGCATCAAGACATCTGTTTGTGAGAATCCACTATAAATGATGCAACAGAATGAAAATTAGATTTTCCTCTTCTCCTTATTTTAATTTTGATGAAAGTCTCTGCTCATCGATTTTATACGTGATAGGAAGAACAGATGCACATCCTGGCCAGGGTGGGTCAAGATAAAACTGTCCCTGGTGACAAAGATCTCACCCACACACTGCGAGAATTTCCACCATCTAAACCAGTATATCCTCCACCAGCTGCAAATAATATTTGAGAACTTCCATGGTGGGTGGTACCAGATATTAATGGATTAATATTTTGTCTGTAAGACAGTGGAGCAGTAAAAGTATCTAGACTACTAATACATTTCATTTTTCTCTAAGAATTAATCAAAAGAAATATAATCACAACAATATGGCAGGCAGAATAGACCTCCCTAGTTTATACCAAAATAAGATGACTGTATTTACTATTTCTTTATCCTTCCCCTCAAAATAAGGCCAAAGATGACAGTTACTCACACAAGTTTTCTGTACATAAAACAGAAAGAAGGAAAAAGCTTGATAATTTTTAATGAAAATATGTTAAAATAAAGAATATTTCTTTAAAATCCTGCCAAGCTCCCCATAGAAGCCACTCTTGAATATCATATTCTACTTGGTCCTTCTCTCTAAATCACATGAAGCCTAAAGGAACCTGAATTTTATCTTTCATATTTGTGGGGACCTTCCACCTTGTTCATCTCCGTCAGCACTTTCCCTTACCTCTCTGTCAGTCAATGCTAATACAAGGTATTTCTGACTGCAAAATAAAGGACTTCCAAACACCATCTATAAGCAAAAATCCAGCATTTCCTATGAGCCTAATTTCCATCCATCAGCCTCTCAGTAGACACTTATTCTCAGAGAACACCTTTCTGTTCACATCAACACCCCATATGCAAACAGCATGAACTTTCATCCTTCCAGATAAAACAGCACATTCTTTATCAGGGATATTACTCTCCCCGGCACATACTTTGTTGGTAAAAGAACAAAATTGGTGAAAGAAATGATCTGTGTATGTTAATTCACTTTTATCTGAACAAATGTACTAAGGATTTTTCCAATCTTAAGCGTTATTGCTGAACAATAGCTTTGACTAGATTGCAAATATTTTTATGATGAGAAAAATCACTTGGAAATATTGTCTGAAAACTATAATTACTGAGTATTTTGCAGTCTTCCAATGTCAATCTAAGTCCAATCCTGAAGCCTTAAAAAAGAAAATTTACACTCTCATTCATGCTTCTATGGTTTTAAAATTCTCAAGCTAGTTTACTACGTTACGCTGTCATTAGCAAAACTGACATTATAGAAATCATACCAATATGTATTTCCAAACTTGCTGATATTGGAGGCAATAAAACCATGGGCATTGCAAACTGGGCATCCAACAGCTGCACTATTTTGGATAAAATCATAGTGGAAGAACATAATACGCACAGGTATCAGATACACTTTGATATTCACATTCAATTTCAATTTAGCTCTTTTCATTATTAATTTTTTGGGGTTTTTTAGCTTCATGGGCATAGAGTATGCAGTGAAGCTCACGGTTAATTGACATCTGAGAGAGTGAGGGTTTAAGTTCAAAGACCAGCATCACACTTGGTGCTCACCAGTACGACCATTAGCAGACTTTATATCCCTTAATTCTTTAGACTGTGTCTAGCATTACACTATGGGCTTGAGTGAGCCACCCACACACAAATTCCTGCTACCCTTTGAGAGTCCTACAGTGTCATCCTGGCTCGCGTGTAGACTTCGAAAAGACACACTTGCTGTAAACGTCTTTGTCTGCGATGTAAGCAGTTAAATCCTCTAATAGGTCTTGTGTCACATTTATCAGCCTTGCGCAAGTGTCTTGGATACCTTACAACAGGTAACATGGACCAACGGAAACAGCAAAAAGTATACACTGTCCACACTGCCTAATTCTGAATTTCTCTTTGGAATAGTTCTAGTCCCATTCCACAGACTAGATGTGTATTTGTAGCTGAAAAGAAATGTACTCCTCAAGCATCCCTCCCAGTTTAATATCAGCTGAAGTTCATGTGCTCAGAAAGCTTCACTTTACAAACCAAAGCCACAGCAAGTGGGGATGATGGAGAAATTTGGCTACTTAGACCACAGGACTTGCTTTGAGAAACCTGGTCTATTGGGGGCTGATGGGGTCTGTCTGTCAGAGAAGGGGAAAAACATCCTCAGTCATAGGCTTGCCAACCTGGTGAATACGGTTTTAAGCTAAAGTTCCCGGGGAAGAGGAATTCCTGATAGCTTGATGCCCGTGCCAGCAATAGGTGCCCAGAGCCTGGAGAAGGATCACAGGTCAGCAGGAGAGCACCTGCAGAGCAGCACAAAGGAATTTCAGTTTCATTGGGAGCCCAAGTTAAGTGATTCTAGGCAAACACACCTAGTATGGGGAATAAACAGGAGGAGTTAGAGATGTGCGCATGAATGCAGGGGCTGTCATCTTGTTGGCATCAGAGAGATGTGGCGGGATGGATCCTGCAACTGTAATATTGGAATGGTCTTTAGGAAGGACAGGCAGGGGAGACGAAGAGGGGGCATCACCCTCTATATCAGTGACCAGCTGGAGTGCATGGAGCTGTGCCTAGGGATGGATGAGGAGCTGACTGAGAGTTTGTGGTTCAGAATTAAAGGAAGGGCAGGGGCAGGTAACATTATATCGGAGTTCTGCTACAGGCCACACGACCAGGATGTAAAAAAATATTTTTTCTCTTCTGTTCAACCAGTTTCTTAACCATCTTAAATTTCTGTATTAAACCTGTTTAATCAGTCTGGTGAATTTCAGCATGAAAATCATGCTTGGAACCCATGGAAGATCAAATCTGCATTTATTTCCTCTAGAAAATCTTTCTTCTTATTAAATATTATGACAATTTAGTCTCATTCAGTGTACTTAGTTAAATCACGTTGAATTTTATCTCATGTCCATGTACTGTCATATTTTGATTATTTTTTCCTAAGAACTCCTGCTTAAAATCTTTCTTGCTATTGATTTTAAGCCAACATGTTTATGGACTCCAAGACATTAACACTCATCTCTTTTTCTCCCTGTTATTAGACAGATGAAAACTCTTTTCTACAAACACTAAGCTCATGTGCCAATTTTTTCAGAGTCCTTAGATGGACAACATATATCTCCTTTATGTGATTACAATGAGGTTTTGTCATACTCAAATAATCTCCAAACTATCAGCTTCATCTCTTATCCCTCCTTTCTCTATCCCTTCATCTATCATCATCTTTCCCTCTGTTTCTATTAAATTAATAATTTAGGGTTTTTTTCCTGAATTATCCTTAACTCTACGCCAACCTCATTTCTTCTCTCTTTGCTTCCCTTCTATTTACGAAGCTAAAAGCCCTTTTGCTATGGTATTTTCTTATTAAAATATGTAGACATACTACGCAGGTGGTCTGTCCATGACTGAGAGATATTAGCAGGGAAGGAGGAGTAGTCTATGTTCCTGCTGTGTGCAGCAAGTGTTATATGAATAAATAAAACATTTCAGTTTCCATCATAACCAGCCTCTGGCTTTTTCCCAAAACACACACACACACACACACAAAAGCAAGAACAGATGAATGTTAGGCATTTTAAGAAAAATATTAATTTCTGAGCCAAATAATTCACCAGCAAATGTGTTTGCAATTCCTTTGATTGAGCAATTACTCTTTTCCTCATGGACAGAAAGAGCTTTTAGCTAAATAAAAATGTAGCTGGTAATATGTATAGGATTCATTAGATAATCTTCCATATGCGTCTCACTTGCTTTTCCTCCAAGCTCAGAATGAAAAACAGTTTTGTATCAGGACTTACGCTGCGTATAAGCTTTTATAATTTGTAAACACTGTAGGAGTGTCCTTTCATTTGTCTGATACTGGCAGTATATTGATGAAAACTATTACAGTATATTGACGAAAACTATTACTGTTCTGCAAAGGCTATTGTCATACTAATGATAGGATGTCCTCAGAGCATTGATCATGGGGTATCTTGATAGTAAAACAAAACTTACACCAACAGGAAAGGAAGGAATCTTACATCCTTGTCAGTTCCTAAATCAGATGGTTTCTTCAAAGGTGTGACACATTATAACAAAATTTCAGGACTTCTTATTTGTTGTAAAAATCCCAAAACCTCAAAATCCTGATACAGACGCATTTGCTTTAGTATAATTTTGTTTTCTGTAAAATTACCCTTAGAAAAACAATGTGACTCAAATACTGACACTTATTTGTTTAGTGCAAAATGGAAGATACATCATCAGATTGCACTAGGGAATTTGAGAGTTGGCATGTCATTCCTCTGCCCCATCCACTTTTGAAGCTATTATTTTCTCCTGTCTCTCTGCTGAGAGCAGTGAGTGGTTTCACATCTGAAGTGAATAGAAATACATTTTTCACTGGAATGAAATTCTGTTTTCTCCACCGCAATGTTTATAAACTTCATATAATAAAACACCATTTTTCACAGAACCAGAGAATAGGGGCTATTATTCTTTTTCCATGACAAAAAAAAAAAAAAAAAAAAAAAAAAAGGATATGCAGTGTCATAGTAGTGATATAGTTTGAGCACATTATTGAATCTTAAGCCTTTGGTAAATCACTCCTGGTTTAAATCAAAGGTAACTTAACTTTGTATTTTAACACATCCAGCCTAGAAAGGGAAGGAATTCCCTTTTTTGGCTGCTGAAGAGCCCAAGACAGAAAGCCAGACCTCTTAAACAGCATGATCAAAGTGCCTTACTCCTGGTTAAATACTTCTCAAGAGTTAACCACATTTTACCCTGCATGTTTTCTGATCATAACCCCAATAGGGGACTCTCAGTAGAAGCAGTGCTAGTCACTAAATTAACAGATAGCCCTCTCTAGAGAAATATATCTACAAATCCAACCATCCCTGGGGAGGGGCCACCCACTTACTTAGTCAGACTCTTTCTCTCACACAGAGAGACATCTTACCTTCCTTTCAAAATACATGACATTGAAGCACTCCTTCATCTCCTTCTGCACTCCTATGCGATACCTGAAAATGCTTGCTGAGGGTTATCTGGTTTCAGTGTCCACGCCTGTTGGAGGGCTTCCAGCCTACTTCTCCCATGTCCCTTGAGAGAGCCTTAACCACTGCCCAGCCTGGGAAAAGAAGTACCACGTCTGCAAGCAGGGCTTGGCTTAAATGCCATGGAAGAGTTGCTCTGTTCCATTTAGGCCTGTAGTTCTTCTCTGTCAGGAAAGAAGCAAAGATTATTTCCTGCTCTTACAGGGCTACAGCTTTAACATATAATAAATTCAGGGGCTTTGTCATTTTAGAACAGCAAAAATGTGTTCATTTTCACCTCTGTGTAGCTTCATGGACTTAACGATTAATACTGTGGAAACAAAGCCAAAATTTGAAACTCCTAAAAGTAAATGCTTGAACAACCTTTCTCATGAGTATGCTTCAGTGCAGTTACTTCCCTGGAGATGTAGTGGAACTGCAATCATACAAGACTCAAGGAAAAAAATAAAAGTTGAGCTACAAAAAAGCAGACATTATTTAAGTCCTTATGCTACACTGTGTAGTTATGCCATAAATCATATTTTGACCAGATACAATTAATTTAATGTTTTTTTCTAGTCCTCTTTTACATTTTACTTCCCATTCTTCTCAGATTTTATTTTTAAGGTCATTTTTTTTCTAAATGGAATAGCCTGTGCCTGATATTGAAATGTGATTTGATAATAATATAGCAGTGAAAGTTAAAAGACAAATTATGAAGAATCACCTTCTTTACTTTTTACAAAAAGGTTCATTAAAATTCACTACTGATAAGTGTCAAAGGATACTAATCCACTGATGCCTCCCTGAAACTTTTTGAATTAAGGAAGGAGAAAGAGTAAAATGGGTTTATTACAACCTTTTTGAAACAGAAAATAATTCAATTATCGTCTTCACCATCCCTTGCTACAGAGGCAGCAGTCCTTAATCCTATTTTTTAGCTCTAAAAGATATGATCATAGAATTTGGCTGCGAGCAGGGAAGATATATTTATATATTTATGTATTTACCCTTTTCAGGATAACTATTCTTCCACATGGGAGCCTGCGAATCTTGAATGCTTCCAAGTCTGATGAAGGCCGGTACTTATGCCAAGGTGTAAATGTATTTGGATCTGCAGAAATCATTGCATCACTATCTGTTAAAGGTATGAAAAAATACTTTGATGATGGTGATGATTTACTAATATTTCATTATTGCTAAGAGTCCCCAGCCAACCATATAACAGGATTGTACAGGCAGAATTAAAAAGCATTTCAAACAAGCCAGGAGGACTAACTTCAAATCACTGAGCTGCAATTAATTTCTAAACCACATTTTTGTTGCTTTTCAGATGAATTCTTATATGATCATGGTTTTTGGTTTTAGGTGTTCAAATTTTTGACTTCATTTTTCAAGTTTCTTCCTATTTTTAGTGTGCCTAAAAATATCCTTTTTTATTTTAAATAACAAAACTGAGATTTTCGTGCAATCACAAGATTCCAGGTGCTGCAGCCTTAAAAAATAGATATATATATATATAAAATTAATTACTCCATCTCAGAAGTCCTATAGATTGTTGTTTTTACTTCTTGCTTCAGGGAAACTGGCTGTACCTTCTGCACACCACTGTCATTTCTCAGTGCTCATTATGAATATATTTCAGTATTTGACACTATGTATTTGAAACAAAAAATAAATTTAAGTTCTGAGTAGACTAAGAAGAAAACTATAATATTTTGCCCCTGCACTACAACTAGACTACCATCTAAATGTTCTTAATCCTTCTATATTTCAAGAACCTACAAGAATAGAGCTGACTCCGAAGAAGATAGAGTTAACGGTTGGAGAAAGCATTGTTCTCAGTTGCAAAGCCCTTCATGACAGCACCCTAGATGTCACTTTCTATTGGACACTCAATGGACAGCCAATTGACTTTGAAAAAGAAGGTGGACACTTTGAAAGCATCAAGGCAGTAAGTGACCATGTGTTTGTCATCTGTGTGCTGTGAACTGATAGAAATTTACATGCTTTTACATGTCTTCCATTTACCAAATTCTGATCAAACTGATAGATAACTGGTTTCACCAATGTTGGAAAGAAATATTAGGTAGATGAGATGCGAACTGCGGGTCACTAGAATTGCTTTAAGTAGTTTTAATCAAGAAGGCATTAAAGGTAAACTTATAAATCTTATTATTAGTGAGGTATCTGATGATTTTTGTGAGGGAACAGAAAGTAGTTTAAATCAAATCCTCATTACATTCATCTGCTGATTTTAATATACAAAGGATGCTGCTATAAGCATTGATGTCCTTCTCACAGATAACATGGCTGTTGGAAAGCCCTCACCTCCCAATGCTTTTACTTGCCTAGCATATATTTTAATTTCTGAATAGCAAGGAGTATAGTTTATTTTCCAAGTTCCCTGCATGAGGTAGGTTCTAGCTGTGCAACCATTATTTAAGTCAATAAAAATCATATGGAAAAAAATATGCATACCAATTTCGAATATTACCCCTTGATTCCAAAACAATTTAATATGATCAAGCAGTATGACAAAGTAATTCAAACTGGTTCCATGTAAAATAGTTTGAACTTTTGTTAGTAGAAGTAAACCTCTTAATGTGAACAAGTTTGGAAATAGAATCTACAGTGATTTAACTCAATGTTCCCATTAATGAAATGTAAATCAAATGTCCATGCTATGTTAAAAGAGAAAAATGAAGCCCACAAAGGTCAGAAAATTTGAAAAGTTAACGTATCTAATTTGAGTGCAATGTAGATAAGTTAATTTTGCATTAAAAATCTTGTCAGCTGCAACCCATTTATTCTTCTGCTTCCCTCTATGTAAGTCATACCTTATTCACTTCGTGGCGTGTTTTTGTTTTTAAATTTCATTTTACTTCAATAAGCTTTTACCAGAAAAACATTAGTAAGGTATATTTTAGTGTGAAGGTTCATAACTTACTTATCTTAATTTGAAGAAGTCCAATATTCAAAATCCAGCACTGAGTATATACAAAGGAAAACTATATTTTTTTTTTCAACTTCAAAGTTAAAACATTTGGTTCAAGAAAACATCCTAAGATTATATTTTGACTTTAAGTCGTTTCCAAAAATTTGAAATCTAAAATGTGTTTACATGGTTTCTTCAGTCTGTTTCAGCATCTTCTGTGCTGAGGGGAATTTTTAATTACTGGTAAAAATCCTCAGGCCAGAAAATTTCCAAAGTCATTTCTCCTATCAAAGTAAAGCTAATGTAATGAAATTCCATTTGGTTTATGAAAACAGGATTTTGCAGATCTTTCAAGAATTCTTCATTAATTTCACTTCTACCAGAGAGAGCCTGCAAATTGATAGAAGTAAGGCTCATTCTGTCTGAGAACCTGGTAGATTACATACTGGGACCATTTTCAAAAAAATATTAATGCAAAACTCACTCAAATTACTTTTTCTTTCTTTTTTTTTTTTTTGTCCTGATAGGACTAAAATTTTGCCAAAAACTAGTAGATTTAACCAGCGATTTTAATATGAGTTTACGACTTTCTTCTCACTGTGTTGCTAAAGAGTCACTGTTACTTCACTGAGTGAAAATAGTATTAATCACTCATAATGGAGTCAATGCTCAATATCTAAATGACTAAATGGATAAAAAATGTTGTTTATTAAGTAAAAATCTGGCATCTTTCTTTCAAGAGGCACACAAGTTTTTTTTTTCTTAAAATGTACTTTATAACAAACAGCAAACTTGAACTGATCAGAAAATAAAATCAGGCTGACAAGAATGCATTTCATATTTTTCTAAATATTGCAAAATTAGATCTTACCTTGTCACTGGTGAAACAGTGTTGACATAGTGCAATACTTTGCAACAAAGATATACCAAAATGAAGCATTAGACCCTGATATTTTTTTGACTGGCCTACTTTAATTTACCTTTACAAGATTGCTCACACAAGAGATGGTCAGGCCATGCTTCAGTTACTTGCATTCCTAAATCATTTAAATGTCAAGCCATTTCTTTGCTGGTTTTCACTCCAAAAAGAGAATGGAAGGGTAGGCTTGGATCATCTGGAAGAGGGATGAAAATACCTATTAACACGTTACAGGCAGGATAGGACGGAACATTCTTTTTTCAGAACAGAGATCCCAAAGCATTACCTTATTTGGACAATCCTTCCTGAAATTTTCTGAATGCTGTTGGAAACATTATACAGCATGTTTTTCTCCCTCTTTGAAAGCAGTAGTTAAAATATATGTATATCTCCATTCACCAAAGGGCATATCTTGATTTTTGCATTGTCCTGAAATGAAGATGAATCAGGTGAGAGAAGCAAAACTTGAAAGCAGTGATTGTGGTAATACAGGAAATTTTTTTTATGTTTTGATGCAAAAACTCTATAATCCCATAACTACTCATTTGTGAAATGTTTTCAATTGTATCTCATTATCATTTATGTTAACCATATAAACGTGAAATTAATCACAAGGATGAAAACTTCTTTATTTACTTTCTTAAAACCTAAAGCATGACCAGCTACTAAGGGAAAGCAAGATAAAATAAAACTCTTCTGTTTCTCCCAACATGTAATTTCTTTTAACCTATCCAGTTTCAAAGGAATGATATGCAATGACACAGGTTTAAGAATGCAGAAAAAAAGGAACTTGAAGAAAACATGAAGTCTGATTCCATCTGTATCTCTTATTTTGCATTTCTGAATAAAACATTTTTTTAAATTGCATGAGTTGATCCTGAACAAAATGCTTTTTAATGTAGTACATTTAAGAAAAATAATATCCTTTGTGTACATGAACTTGTAGAATTACACATCCATTTTGTTCTGCACACGTCAATACTTCAGCAGATAAAAAGAATCAGGTTTGACTGGGTTTTGTTTATTTGTTTGAAAGCCTGACAAATTGAACATTATTTGAATGGGTTTTGTTAATAACAAAACCATTGTCAATCTCTCACCACTGGTTGCATTGCTTGTACTTTCACTGTGGCAGACCCAGGTGTTCAGTATGATGAACATTCTGATGCTTAATGCAGTGTTATAAAAGCTATCACCAAAGTAACATTTATTTGGGCTGTAGATAAATTTTCACTTGCTAAAATTGTGTGCTCCCTAACAATTACAATTAAAAGGAAAAGGAAACACTTCTCTTAAAAATACATGTTGCTTTGATTGTTTTAAAATTATAACTGTAGCTTTTGTACCAAAAAAAAGTGTTATAATTTTTCATACTGAGAATAATTGTTATACAAACTGAACATGTTTTTGCTGTTATTTACTGAGTTACAAAGGATTTAATACCTATAGCAATGTAGGTACTTCAGGGACTTGTTTGGCAAGAGGATAAGCATGGTAAGGATGTCAAGTTGAACAAAGCTGTGCATGAAGGGAATATTAAGGAAAAGAGACCAAACCCCATTGGAATGACAGTTGCGAACTGCTCTCTAGGAAAGGAAAACATCCCAAAGGTTGTGTATGCATAACTCCACAGTACACTTAGTAGCAGAACAATAATGCAAAAGTTTCATATAACCAGAATCCTTTGGGGTTATAAAAGTCTTACTTTGTCTACCAAAAAAATTATAACATTTTAGGGTCTGTGTAATTAATAGAAACAATTTTGCATGGAAGTCTGAATTGCCAAGATTTTCTTCTAGGAACACCAGTGAACACTTGAGCACAGAAAATATAGATCCGCTTGTTTTTATTAGGGTAACTTTGATTTTCTCTTGTTTGTGGCGAATCCAGAATCCTGTTCGAAATTCTCTTCAGAATTTCTAAGATTTCCTTTGACTTTAATTTTATCCTAGAGGTATCCTTTTTCTAGCTAAAGACACCTGATTTTGTGAGTAGATTTTCATCCAGCTATCATCATTCCAAATCTGTGTTTGAAAGCCGATACTGTTCTTACAGCAGAGAAGCAAAATGATTTATTGTGGTCATCCACAGAGTAGTACGCAGGAGTATTGGTCTTAGTGTCCCCTCACCTTGACCTGCATGAACACCTTTCATACTCAGGAAAGTGATTTAGTCTCAATATCTTCTTGGTCTTTGATCTTAACTGAAACTGCCACCATGGCAAGCAATAAGCACAGCTTGCCATGTTATATTTTACAGTGGTCATTTGTTCACACAGAAGTGAATTGAAATCTACTGTTTCACTTAGAAAAGGCCAGTAGATACAGACCAGACAATACATTAATTACTGTCTAGCACTGGAGACCTCAACCTAATCTCTATAAGAGAGCGTAAGGTTACACCTTTCCTTACATTTTCAAGTCTCTCCTTAGTTTGTTGTAGTACTTTAATCATATTTTAGAAGTTAATCTTAAAATTTCCTAGGCATTTTCTAAATAGGCAGCACTATTTTCTACACTACATGGAATCAATTAAAACAGCAAGCTGTTAATAATAATGTTTTTCCTCTTTATTGGACATAAAACCAGACAAGGCTAATTAAATAGGGGTTTTATTTAACACCTTCCCTCCTCTCCACACTGAGGAAAACAGCAATAGTTGTCAAAAGTCTTGTAGAAGATATGTGCTCTATGCACAGAGAATTTCTGTTCAGGGTAATGCTCCTTTATCAACCTCATTGCTATCAATTTGTTTCACTGTTTGTTGCAATACCTTCCTGCTGGTGGAAGAGGCTGAACACAGCCATCACTGTCAACTCAAATCTCCAGATATTTCAGCCCTATGCTCATTACCAGGTTTTGCCCATTTGTCACGCTACAGCAGTTAAATACTTGAGTGATCAGAAGCAGTTTCAAAATAAAAAAAAAAAAAATCTTGTCTTTCAGTAACACAAATTTCTTGTAAACTAGGGAGAGTACAAAATGGAATAAGGATTTCTGGTCAAAAAGTTTTGAAATGTGTTTTCTGTTACTCGTAGCTACAAGTCAAAATCTGAACACAGTGGAGACCATGGTCTAATAATGCACTTTGCCTTGTGTTGCATCCAGGATATAAATATCCCAGTGAACTGATTAAATGTATAGACATACTTTCATCCTATGTTAGAATGGGACACTGGATATGTCCTAGAATCAAACAAGTATGTAAACTTTGTGTGCCCAAATGCTTATGGCTTTGTCTATGAATAGAGAGTAAGGGAGAGAGAGATAAGTAGCCATCTTCTCTATTTAATTTTACTTTGGAGAGATGTAACTAAGCATTTTGGAAAATGTGAGTCTTCTAACATTCCTGAATACCAACTACTACAAAAAAATAATTGTAAGAAAAAAGTCATGAAATATAGTCAGATAATTTTTACACTGGTTTATTTTATTAAGATATTTTGTACATTCCCTTGTTTACAAGAAACATTCTAAAGAGAAAAATCTTGGGATAAATTCATGGCAGTCCATTCTTTCCCCTGTTTGCTTACAGCTGATGGACGATTTAACTGCTTGGCACAGTGTTAATCTGGGTTATAACATCACAGCCAGTTGTTTGAACACCTGATCAAAAGCAGGCTTCTTAACATTGACAGCTTCTGTTTGCAGCTCTGATGTCTATTTTTCACTTGCACCTCTGCAAGCTTTCTCCTGACCTGTTGTGGCAGTGTTCTCCAGAGCCTTCCTGGCAGTATTTCTCCCTTGCTGTTCTTATACTGCTGATCTCCTGGTTTTGTTCTCGTGGCCTTGCACCTGCAAACCCTTATCATGTTTTTCTGGTGGGGTCTCATGGGAAGAAGTTCCCATGGGACTGAAACTCACCCCTTTCTTTGTCTCTTGTTTTGTAAACCAAACCACAATGTGCAGTGAAGTAGGTAATGGTCATCTAAATACTTAATGAATATTATCCAACAATGTACGTGCTCAGAAGCTCAAAAATAAATCACTGTGCAACAGCTGCTCTTAACATATCCCAATCAGCACCGACCAATAGGAAGCATGAATAGGTCCCAAAGAAAAGGTTACAACCCTAGGAAAAAAAATAACAAAAATCATCATCATCATCATCTTCCTGATCACCATTTCCTGCACTGGAGAGAGCCTCAAGAGGAGAACGCTCTTTCTGGCTGGCCACCAGGAATAGTTTTGCATTTTCCTTTTTTCTCTCTCTCCTCATTGCCTTTCTTATTCCTCACCTAGGTAGCTTTCCTTGCTAGAATTGATGTGTGCCATCATCTATGGACCATGCTAATAAATCTCTGTTCTCGTAAGGCTGTCACAACATTCTTCATGCAGCACACGGATAAAATCCCAGTCACATGTCTGCTCTTCATGCTCCCTGTTTTGATGTCTTCTCAAAATGTCACACTTGACCCAGACGGGTTTTGCTTTCATTTCTGTCATCTTCATCCATCACTGTCACCACCCTTCCAATCAGATCATATGTGTAGCTCCGTGCTCTCTTTTTCCCTCTTACTGCGTCTTTGAACAGGAGCACAGGTACTCCATATTATTCTGCCTTTTCTTCCTTTTTTTCTCCCAATAATAACAACTCAGATACAGAACATGAATTTAGCAACATGACTGTAGTGGGCCTCTCTGTCCTGAAGCTTGCCATTTCATATCCCATCTTTTTTCTCATTCTTTTCCATTTTCAGTACTTTCTATATGTTTTATTTAATCCCTCGATCTCACAAAACTACCCGAATACCTGACATACTACCTGACATCTGATACTCCACTTCATCTCTTCCTCTGCCTTCTCTCAATAAAACAAATCAAACTCATTTGCAGCAACTCAAGCTGCACTTTAAAGACCTCCCTCTACACTCCCAACACCCCAACACTCTCTGGCATCTGCTCCCAACCACCAGTGCTCACCCAAAAAAACTGTTTTCATTATTCTTGTTTCTCTATGCAAGCTGATCAATAATGCTGTCACTGGAAGGGTCCACACCTCCCCTGGATAATTCTAATGGATCCACAAACCTGAAAACCTTGAAAACCATTTTTTTTACTTCTTATAGATGGGAAAAATGCAACTTGTGTATTATCAGGTATCCCCCGGTCAACCTGCATCACAATAATTTCATCTTTGTTCCAAGTGTGCTTATATGATTAAAAGACAGAACTCAGAATAACTTTCCTGTTGTTACTATGCCAGCAGAGAAATCTGCTGCTTTTCAACAGATTAAATATTTGCAATTTGTAAACATCTTAAGCAGCAAACAGGCAAGTGGTTGATGTGTTCAGACCTGAGAATTTGCATGAAATAGTGCTTAAATTGTCCCAAATGCATTATGAACAGAAGTTGGCTAGAAGCCAACAATCCATCATAATACAGATATAAATTGACAGCATAATTTAAAATAACTTTATTTTATTGTTATTTTTCACTTACTGTTGATGGCACAAAGCTAACATTGCCACGAGGTTATTCTGTAAGATCATTAGTTTGCTTCAGATAGATTAACCAAAAATAAACTGCATTGCTAATCAAACATGTCAAACAATCAAGATCCAACTGTGAAATCATTTTTCAATTTAATCTGACTGAATTTCATTAATAAAGGCTATTTTGCTAAACCAAATAATCGATGAGTCAGGAATTCACCTAACTTGTGTGTTACCTATAAAAACACCCATATATTTTAAGTAACAATTTAAGCTGAATAAGATAGCGTTAACAACCCAGGTCATTCTTGTTTAGGAAGAAATCTCAGTCTTATTTAATTATAGACCATTGTTTTACAGTTCTCAGTTTATACAGAATATGACCTTGTAAAATATTTAAGTACTTTTCAAGTTTTTGTACCTCCCAAGGATTCCCTTCTGTACAGAAACCACTTTGTAGGAAAGCATCTTCACCTCTCACTGTCAAGAGATTTAGACGACAACCAGCAAGCCTCGGTAAACCCCTATAGTCATAGAAAATAAATTACTCACACGCCTGTAAGGCTTTCATCATAACAGTTTTCCTGCAACAGCAGTCAGTGTTTGCCCACTCTTTTTTTCTCACTGATTTAAGCTTTTGTTGAATCATGACCATTTATAATAGTCTCACTATCCTCTTTAGAAATATTCTTCCCAAGCAGAGAGACAATTTTCACCACATGTTGTCTACATTGAGTTCCCAACCTGAATCCTCAGTGCAATAATAAGCAGCCTTTCTAGACTTCAGGCTTTTGCAGTGCAGAAGCTGAGAGCTGTGAGTTGCCACATCATCTCAACTGACTACCCAGTATTTCGAACTTCTTTCACCTTTTTGTCCCTCTTTCCAAGATAAATCAGAGCTATGTTCACAGAACTGCAGTTGGACTGTGGAAGGGAAGTATGACAATCAACGTGGAAAACGAGCAGCATTAGAAACAAGTTAAATGAAAGTTAGGATTGATACAATAAGAACAGAATGATTTAAGGTTCCTAGATTTCATATGTATTTTCCACACACGATTTTGTAGTTTGAACATATGTGATAAATTGTGTAATAAACAAACCAACGTTTAATTCTTCCGTGGAAGAGGTAGGGGGAAGTAAACAGGAGACTTACTAGATGTTAAAAAAGTGCCCCACGGTGTAACTGTGAGCTCCATTTCAAATGCAGGCAGATTATACACTGTTTTTGTGCAAAGCCTTCAAAATAAAAGGTTGGATACTGAATGAACCACCTCAGTTCAGAGATAAAGACTGAGCAAATGAAAGAACAGATTAACAGGGAGGTTTCCTAGCAACTGACTCAAGATAAGAAGCTTGCTCTCACAGGAAGAGTAAGTGCAATTCTCTTCACTTTTAAGAACCAAATGTAAAAGTTACTTTACTGCAAAGCAACTCACAACCTCTTAGGATTTATGAAATGTAAAGGAAAAAATCCACGTACGACTTCCTCTCTGTGAGGTTGTGGGATTGCTGAAGAAGTATTCATTCACCAACAGCAAGCTCTCTGCAAGCTGGCTTTTTTTTTTCCCCCTCTGCAAATCTCCAGCATCAGGGCAATGGGTGCAAAAGACAAATCCAATAAGGTGACTCTCATTGAGCAAAGTATGCATATTACACGTCCCTTGTAGCCTTTTTGAGTTTCAAAAAGCAAATGCTATCTATAGGTGGCACCGATTCTTGTGAAAAATTACTTCAAGCATTACCTTATGGGGAGAGCTAATTAGATACAACTATGAACACACACAACTATGAACTCAGGTAACACACAGTGCTGGAGCAGAGAGAACGATAAACTGGCACAGTCCTCAGCACTGGAGCTGCCCAGAACCTGATGAATGAGATACTTGGGAGCATAATATGAATTATACAATAATTTGTTGTCCTAGGAAGAACCATTAGACAGATAGCATTGATATCTGTATTATTATTTATTTGCTGCTTAATGAAGACCAGGAATGGGTTACGTGTTACAGTAGGTCTACAGCTCATGCTGGCTTTGCAGGTTACATTTAGCTTTCTTTAAAATTATTAGAAGTTGACTGTTAAACCTATCTGGGTTGGGGGTTTTTTTTGGCTTTTGTTTTTTAAGCCTTAGGTTCAATAAAGTCCACACAGTAGAAATTCCTACTGAACAAATATAAATACTTTTGATAGTTGGCTAAATGGGTAATACATGATATTCAGAACACTGAGGAATATAGATTTTTCTAATAAAATACTACTTTGAAAGAGTGCACTTATTGTAAAATATGCCCTGTCACAGAAGAACATAAAATTAGTTGAATAAAAACCAGCTTTTAAAAGCATACACTTAATAAAATCAAAATTTAGATGCAGAAAAATAAATTTAACCACCTCTAATTTCAGCTTTGAATAATATTGGGACCATATGGTTGCTGAGACACCAGGCAGTTATAACTCAAGTTAGTCCAGATGAGAGCTCTGTCTACAGTGTTTGCATCCATGTCACCCAGTTTATGTTTTCCCCAAAGGGGAGGGTATATCTCTGCTTGTGCTGACGCATTGTCTTTTTTCCACTGAGAGAAGACTAAAAGCAGAAGACAAAGTTTCTGATCTTGGACATTTTTCTTAATGGAGCTTCTGCTGCATTCCCACTTAGCAGTCTTTTTAAACTGGACTGTAATCACTCAAATTTAAGCAGCTGCAATTACAGGGTGCAGAGATTTTGTCAGGATTTGAAAGGCCAGCACATCATTTCAGCCCCTCCCCAGGCCCTGTTGTCACCTTGACCCTCTCATTAAAGGATAAACCGATCAACAAAATAATCTAGCTTCCAAAACCTGGAAGAGTCTGTAAAATTCATGAAGACCACTTCATAAGTACCACTGAACAGAAAACAATATGGTGTTTTTCAGAGGTCCTGGTCAAACATGGCTCCTACTTATCTAAATGGAAGCTAAAATGTCTCGTTATTTCCCATGATCAAGAATCTAATGTCTGAGCATATATCCATCTGTGATAAACACAATGAGTTTAATTTCTTTCTAGTCACACATCTTAAATAATGCTGGCTGCACGTCCTGTCACGCTGTAATAAATTTAAGTGTTTCATGGAGATCTATTGTACTACACTGCTCTCCACTTACAGCAATGATTCTTTCAATTGATGCTTGGCTACCCAGTTGCACAGGTGTGCAGATGAAATACATATATATTTCTTGCTAAGAATATTGGGATTCACACTGTCATGAACCCTGTGGAAGTCCGAGTGACGGCCAAGATTTTTAACAGCTCCTGAGCAATAAAACCAGACAGTTGCTATACATTATGCTTTTCCTCCCGCTTAACAACAAAACACACATTAAATATAAATTACCCTCAAGAGAGGACAAATGCGGACTGATTCTGGTCTTATTCTTCTAATAGCTAAGGTGTTGTACCAGAATCACTAATCATCTTGAGCAACCCATGTTTCAGTGGCTAATAAATGCTGCTGTGCTAGACAACTTAAAAAAATTGTATCTTGACGTTGCCTCCTGGTAGGAGTGCATGCTCTTCTTTTGCATTTAGAGCTGCAGAGTACTCAGATATTCTTTTCCACTGCTGTGATTTCTGATATGCCAGAGGAAGAATATAGGAACTGCATTATGGCCTGACTGGTCTGAGTATCTTCTCTCCAGCAACATCATTAACATGGCCAAATCAAAAAGCAACACACTACCATTGTATTCACACTCTTAGATCTACAGGGCTATTAAGCTATAGATCATGCCGACATTTGCTTTAGTCTCAGTGGCAACCTGTCTTTTCCTTCTTTGCATGTGAATATGCTTTGGTAAAGATTTTGCCTTGGTGCTACATGGAATATAATGACAAGTTCAGTTCCAAAAATCCTAATGAAGATAAGATTGGCTGAAGAAGGTGTGCCAAGATGTGCTAAAAGGAATTCTTCTGCCTAGAAAGGCAAAACTAAATTATAGAAGATTGGATCTTGGAACTAATCCTATTTAATCTTTTCTTTAATGACCTTGGCATAAGAAATAAAAGTATGAAAATGACAATTATGTGGTACAAAAATGGACATCAGACGATGAAAATAACACATGAGAACAGGCAAGAATTGTAATGCTTTGGAGTACAAGGTCATGCATTTATGCATGACTGGTTATAAAGTGCGAGCTCATAACTTGCAAATGATTGAGAAGGATAAAAATCTGAGTGCAACTAACTGAGCACAGAATAAGTATGTGCCAAAAAAAACACGCAAATATGAATCTGGGTGAAGTCAGGGACATATTCTGAGCACAGCTAGAGAAGTATCGAAATGTACACTCCTAGTAAGACTTTATTTGGAATGCAGGGTACACTTCTAGTCATTCAGGATCAGAATGACTCGAATTAGAACCACTGCATAGGAATATTATGACACATTGAACATGTCATTCCAGGAAGGACTGTCAATCTTTGCTTAGGCAGCAAAGTAAATAAAATCTGAGAAGGGAAATGCCTATACTCTATAAATGTTTCTTGAAGGGAAACACCGAGGAGGTGCATATAAACACTTCTATGTAATATCTAATACACAATGATATAGATTAGATTAGCTATATAGTAATCAATTATTAACAAGTAATATATAATGTTCATTATATGAATAATATAATTTAATATAGCGAATAATGTTATATATGATGTTGTATTATATTTATTATCTTGTAACATACTATATATATTACATTATTGTATTAAACGTACTATCCAATAGTGAATAGTGGAATAATATTATAGTGGTTTATGTAATACAACAACATATTATATATTATAAATTACATATTATTGTTAGGGTAGCTATTAAAATTATGCATTATATTATAGATTGTATAAGTGCAGTAATTGCATCTTATATTGCATAATTATATCAAAAATGTTAATTTTATGTAATCTATAATATAATGTTATATAAACTCTACATTAATGTTGAAAAAACTTAACATAGTAGATTCACACGTCATACAAAATAGCAATCACAAGGAAATTTTGAGATATTTGCAGGCTTTTTTGTTTATCCTTGGTTAATATATTAAAATTCTTTCCATTTAACTATTAAGAGAAAAAAATACTTTGAAAGCAACAAAAATACTTATGGTAATTTGCTAAACTAGTTGGTGCTTATATTAAATCAAAAAGTAGTAAGCATTTTTAAGAGGCAGAACTGAGAAAGCGAACTGCAATTCCTGCACCATGTGGTCAGGGTGACTTTTGTTTGCACTTACCCATTCTTTCCCTGAGTAGTGACTACATTAAATCAGCAATATCTGTGGACTTAGGCTCACTGCATCTTATGGAGCAACATTTATTGACTCCAGTAAGTTTGGATATAACAAGGATTTTGTACATGCAAAATCTAATATTTTCACTTGAATTTACGAAATAATACAGAGATTCTTATCAAAAGACATTTACCCTACAAAAGGCTATTCTACTTTCTAGTTTTCTCTTTTCTGTTGATAATTTTTGGCATTGTAATTACTGTCGGCTAGAACACTAAAAAATAAAAATTTGAATTGGTTCTCTGTGTACACTCATTCAGGCACTGAATGTTTCAGATTTAAATATATACAGATTTCAACAGGAAAAAAGAGAATCTGTTAACGTTTTCTCAATCTTATTCAGTACTAATTTCCTCTATGTTAATAAAAATCAGTCAACACTATCTGTCAAGTTATCTGAATTTTGTTAGAGTAGCAAGACATATTACAAGTGTCACTGCACTGTAGGGCAGAGGAAGAGGAAGTAAGAGTCCTTTATTTCTATGAGGACTTTTTTAATACCAAGGATTGCATCCAAAATATTTCTGTTCATCTCCTTGATGCATTTCTTTGTTCTAGTTTGGAATAATTTTCTTCCAGCATGCAAATATGCACAATGTGCTTTACGTAGAGCCAAAGTTATTAAAAACCTGAAATCCTCTTCTTTAATCTCTATTAATAATTGTATAAATGTAGTATCCTGATAATCCTCAAAAGAGGGTATTAGGACACGTAAATGTTGTAAGATGAAAGCTGCAATCATGAGTTTCTCACACTGTACAAAACACCCTAGTGAACTACCTTGAACACAGATTTACTGAATTTTAAACTGGCACTTCGTCTCTGTTTCAGCAAGCGTCCTCTGCAGATTTAATGATCAGGAACATCCTCCTGATGCACGCTGGTAGATACGGCTGCAGGGTCCAGACGGCAGCGGACACCGTGTCGGATGAGACGGAGCTGCTTGTGAGGGGTGAGCATGCTGGCCGTGCCTCCTGAAAACACAGTCACCAAAAATTATTTACCGGGGAATTTAAATATGTGGGCTTCAGGGCATCTGTGCTACATATTATTCTTCAGATTTTATACTACCGAAAACATTTGTGATTAACCTACTATCTTTGAAAGCAGTTTCACCGTAAACTGGCCTGCAGACATGGCAGTGAGAAATAAAAGACAGTTGGCTAATAGACACACAGTCTTAAGAGAGGTAATAGGACAAAAGGTATACCAGATTAGCTAAAATGTAGACAATTAGCATTCACAGGCCTGTGTAAGGTAGGTGTGATGAGTTCTGTGCCTTTTATGTGATGCTTTATATTTCATTTTATGACCAAGCCATTCTCTCATGTTTAATGGTTTAGGAATATTCATTCACTTCCTAAGAGGAGGGACCATGCAGCATCTTGTAAAATGACAGATGTGAACAATGAACCAAAAACCCTCTAATATGATGGGGATTTGGTTTTCTTCACAGATGGAATTATCACTACCAAATTTCGACTGCATCGCTAGACCCAGTCCTGTAATCTGTTGAGTTGCCTCACCTCCCACTTAGTGTTCCTGATTGTGCATAGGAACACAGAGTCATTGTCCTGCAGGATCCCACATCATATCGAGGACACCAACTAACTTTGAGTAAAGCAGGGTGTTAGCGCCATATGTGCATTCCGTTAAGCAGAGTATTTCTGCATTCTGCACTACTTCTGTGTGTGTGCACACGTGTTTAGTGCCTGTTGGAACTGAGGATTTACAGTCCACTTACTGGCATTACAACTGGTGGGCCCTGCAATGTCAAGGGTAGCACAGCAGGGTAGCTTTACTGTGAATTAGACATTTTTTGAAAGAATAAATCAAGGTAGATGTTTTATTAACATTTGAAAAAACTCCATATAAAAAAAATCAAAACTATTTAGGGATTATAACCTTTCAAAAATATTTATTCTACCACATTCCACCACATGTTTACATTTGATATGTTTATATCCACCACTTTTAGGACAAATATATGCTTTAAATGAAAAAGAATGTTTCTGGCTGACTGCAGGGCTCTTCACTTTTTGATGAAAGTAGCTGCTTAATATTTCCATGAGGTAATTTTTAGGACAATCAGATTTCTATGAGCTTCAGCGCTATTGGGATGGTGGTATTCAGTTGCCTCAACACAGACATGTAATGCAAGTTTCGCTGCCTTATGAAATCTGATTCATCCTTGTGGGTTATGCAAGACCTTATGTGTTACTTTTACCTGTCTCGGACACGAGCTGGAGGCTCTATGGATAGGCAAGGCAATCTCGACTTTAATGCCATTGAACTTATTAGTGACAAAAGTCTCTTAGTTTACTATTACCTAGGACACTGAAGACTGGCTACAAAATTATTCTTTCAAGTATACTGGTTATATAAATTGGTTTATTGAATTTGATGCAGAAAATAAATGCTCATCTGAGGAAGAAGTTTGAGACTAAAGGAAAAAGGGCATTGTAAGCACTTTCAGAACGTATGTGGGTGTCTCATTACCATGCCACCTTGCTAATGACATGAAAACTATGACTGCTTTATAATGGAATTTAAATTCAAATACACTTTGCTTACAATGTTCTCCTTTTCTTGTTTCTACAACTGGATAATTATAGGATGCAGTAAGAAATGTTTGCATCACTTTCACAAAATACTTTATACTGTGCAACTGCTTTTGTCCTGCTGTAAAGCTTAGTTTTCATGAAATTACAGGATATGCTTGGTTTGCTGAAGTAGTTAATTTTGTTAAAATACCTGTAAAATTTATGCAAGTGAGGGCAATAAAATCCCACGGTGTCAGTATTGCTTTCAGCAAAAAATGTAGGATGGTTTTGTTCTGTGTTGCTGAAAATGTTTAAAGCACATCCTGTGCAAACTTGCTAATGATTGCTCTTTAGAGATTTCAGCATTTCAAAAATCCAAAATACTGAGAAGAATCTCCCCAAGGAAGTTGTGGATGCCCCATCCCTGGAGGTGTTCGAGGCCAGGCTGGATGAGGCTTTGAGCAACCTGGGCTAGTGGGAGGTGTCCCTGCCCATGGCAGGGGGGTTGGAACTCGATGATCTTTCAGGTCCCTTTCAACCCAAACCGTTCTATGATTCCATGGTTCTATGATTCATATGATCTAACATATCTCTCCTTATACTGTTTCAGGCATTTCATTTTAATTTCATTATCTCTAATTCTTTTTTCTCCCCATCTCAGTTTATAGAGTGCACTCAGTGGTCTGCAATATGACACTGCCTGATGATCCCAAATTGCAGCACCTTTCAAAATTCTTTAGGTTTAGCTTTTGGAGATACCAGACATTGCTTAGGAGAAGAGACCAGCAGCAACAGATGTTTCAATAAATATTTCAGTAAACTCTGAAGAATTCCACCTGACAGAGGAAGTCATAATCTATGAAGATAACCCGTTGACACTATGCAGTAAAGTTTGAAATCCAAAGCTATATTATTCTTTATTTCCAGTTTCTACATAAAATTCCTTATTTTATGTATATTACAAAACATCTTTGTGTTTTAAATGTTACAGCCCATGGCCAAACTGAGATAGCAGAAGCTTTGTTACAAACTCTTAAAAGTACCGATATATGCAACATTCCAGCACATCCTTGTTCTGACCTTAATCTCTCTCCTTTTGCCTCTGCAGAAAATGTCAGTCCTGAATGCTGATAATATCATACCAGCATGCAACAACATTTCAATTATTAGTTATATTGTAAGGTTCATCTGGTATTTTTAATATATCATTGCAATTTTTACTCAAAAACTTTTCTGCTTACACTATTTCTATAGGAAATAAATCAGACAAAAAAAAATTAAATTAAAATAATTTAATTTTCCCTCCTCTAGATATTCATGAAAATCAGAATTATTGCTTTTAGCAGTTTATGCTGAATTATGTATTCAAGTGATGCACTATTTTTAAGTCAAAGGATAGTCTTCTAGAACTTTAATGCAAGTGGTTTGGAAGACGACTATGCCTTGCTGCAGCCTCTTTAGACAGAGGAAAGAGAAAAACTCTTCGCAGACTCCTATTGCTCATAACTAACATGCTGATCTTCAGCAGACACTCACCACTGAATTGTAATGTCTCAGTGTCATTTATCATGGAGAAAGCATGGAGTATCCTTAAATCATATTCATCTTTTTTGAAATAATTATTGCTAACTGCTCTGTTGGAAGATCCTTTGAATATATGCTAGAGAACTAACTGTGTCACTGTTTTTTGCCCTTGTTCTTCTTTGCTCTGCATTATACAGTATAAATTAAATTCCAAAAATGCGACCAGTGAAAGACAATCTGAAGAACAGAGAAAGAATAGTGTCAAGTACAATATCTTTTTTTTTTTTTTAGTCTAATGGTTTACAAGAAGGTAATTAATGGTCCAAGAAGCTTTCTGAATTTACTGTATATGTACAATGTGTATGTGTGTATGAACAACTAAGGAAATTAAGACAGTAGCGAGTTTCTTCTATTCTGCAACTTTCTACAATGGGTTATACATTTTTAAAACCATTTTCAAACCATTTTCAAATTCATTACCTCTCACTTGCTAATTTTAGGTTAGTTGCGGTGAAATATGTCTAATGTTATTTCCATAACGATTTTTATGTAGCGAAACTCATTCATGAACAGTTCAAAACTATATAAGAAAAGATATTCTGCATCATGTTTGGACAAGACCAAGATTCAAGTCCCTTCAGCACCTACGACTCAAAACAAAACCTAAATACTTTTCTAAGTTCTTCGAAATGTGATTAAATTACATGTATTAAAGTAAGAGCAAATTTTAGTGGTTTCTAATAATTTCTCTGGTTCTTAAATGCTGTATTTCCAGCACAAGTTATTTATATTTCCCTTTCTTTTGCATTTTTCTCATACTACGAATAATGCAGATTTAATTAGGAAGAGTTTTTCTGCTGGCAGCTAGACCTGTCAGGCAGTACGTTACCTTTCCTTGCATTTTAATCTTGAAATGGGGTTTGAATGAGAAGTATTTCCCTAGTCTCATGCTAGTCAACAGTGACCTTCAGAGGTCTGCTGTCCAGACATGCCTGACATCTTCTGTTTATTTTCAGGTAGGCTACTATTTAACTTGCAAAAGCACTTCCTCTGCAAAATACGGTTCTACAAAATTCTCTGCAACTAATCATCACAAGTTGTTCTTATTATTAGGTACCTAAAAAAATAAGTCATGATCCTTTATTTATCCATTTGAGATCCACCATCCCCTCTAAATAGACACTGTGGAAGACACTGAATATGGGGGGATGAGAGACCGGATTCAGCCCAAAGGTCAGGATTTAGTTAAAGCAGAAGAGGTGATACCAACTACTTACAGCTTAGCTCAATAACTGCACTGCTCATCTACGAGGTAGGAATTTCTTTTTAGCTGTCTCATACCCAGCCTCAAAATCACACTTATCTCTCCTCGAGAGCATGCTACACCTGCAGGTAGTAGATTAGGTGGGATCAAGATGTGTTCAACCCCCTTTCTGAGGCAGAGTACCCAGGAGCAAAGAAATCAGGAGACAAACCAATGAGAGCCTGACTGCGTAGGGCACAATTTAGGGTATCTCCAGCAACCCAGATATTTGCTTCTTTCATTGAGCTGACTATTGCCCAAAAAAATGAGCTAGTTCTCAAGGGAACCATTGTTAACAGCTTAAGCCAGTACACTGAAGTGTGTATTTGGAAAGGGAAAAGCTGAACAGGCATGTGCCCTCCACACTGGACTTGCCCTCCAGCAGGGCAATGAGGTAGATAGTGGTAGAGCCTTAAATGTCGCTGTAAGGTTTCTGGAAGACAGAGTCATCAGAAGCCCTAGCAGCAGAATGAGACATTTAAGGCAGGCTGGTACAGCTCAAGGGCGTCCAGAAGAGAAAACAGCTTTTCACATAGGGTGGTAACTATTCTGGCACCAGATCTGCACAAATGTGCTGCTTCAGAAGAATCCCATAACAGGAACAATGTATGGTCAAAGAAGTAGTTTTAGTGGAGTGAATGAATGCAACAAAAATCACGGCTATGGACTTACGCTCCTGACACTCAAGTCGTTGCCTGATTTAACTTCACTTATGCCTTCTGTTGTTTGCTCACACAAGGAAAATATGTGCAGAGTAGCTGATTGCCATGCAAACAAGGATGTTTACAGAAGAATATGAATATTCACTACACAGTCAACAAATGCTTTCCCTAGCACATGAAGTCATCAGCCATTTTAGAAGAAGTGATTTATGATTTTTATGAATGTCAATCCCATTCTTGACATCAATCCAAGAACAGTTTTCCCATGTCACATGCTTTGTTTGACTACCAGCCTTTATCTATCCACCCAGATCAGTGAATATTAAGTAGCAGACAAGCAGAATAGTAGAATGGTTTGGCTTGGCTGGTTTTCCATCTATAATTGGCACAGCAGTAGTCAAGCTGTCTCTATACTGATTTTTCACAAAGAAGTGATTACCTAAGCAGAAGGTTCTAATACAGGATAAATATGCATGTCATGTTCTGACACTAATGATATGATCACAAACATGGTTACCAAACACCTAAGTACCAGCCAGGAGACTTGCATCTCACAGATGTCTCAGGTGATCTTGTAGCCAGCAACGTGTCAGGTTTCCTCAAGACAATGCCTGCTTGATAAGTTAATTTGGTTTTTTAAGCTTACCTTCCAAAAGGGGCTTATTATATTCTTATTTCCTGACCATGCTGCAGAAATTTGAAGCAATCTGTGCATTTATATTTTCATTACAAAGAATATCTTCATGATCTTGTGCTTCCACTATGTTTCACTGTAGAGACATTTAAAACATCAAGTACTTCTGTCTTAAAAAATGTTGTCACCATGAAGGGGCTAGCCTTTATTACCTCACATTGTTCCAATCAGCTACATTAAAAAAGGTCAACAGTGTTTTTTACTTTGCGTTTATTCAATTCATCAATACAAAACCTGTTACGGACAGGGAGGTTTTGAAGACCACCGGCAGAACTCACAGATTAGAGTAGAGGGGTACTTCTTGCATTCACTTTTGGCAAAAAGTATCCCTTTGCTCTTGAAACACAAAGTTTCTAATGAACTCATTTGAAGCATTTCTTTGCCATATGCTGCTTGAGTAAAAATCTGCTACCAAAACCAGTTATCGTATATTCCTTGCTCTTTCTCTTGCAAGTATGGAGGGTTGGCTTAGAAAAGCATCTGTACAGCTCAGTAAAGAAAAATGGTGGGATTTGGGAACATTACATAGGAGTCTAACAAACTCTCACAAAGACCAGCATGAGATTCGTTATAGTCTATTAAGAATAGATGTCCCTTTCACCTGCCCTCAGGTGAGTAGTGCTCCTGGTGCAGCATCAGTTTCCAAGAACACCAGGGAGTTTCTTACAGACTAGAGGATCACTGCAAAATTTACAATGATACTATTACCTGTTGTGGATGGGGACAGTGCTTTAAACACTTAGGACTGAGTGAGTGATTTTTTGCTATATAAACCTCTATATAGTCAGTGATGATAGTGACACCACAAACATGAATGTAGGTTGTTTTTCACCCATTATCCCTTTCTTGCATCACATTTATTTTTAGGATCATAACAACTGAGTTAAGAATACAAGGCTGTGAAGTTAAAGGATTTTTTTACACCTGTGATAACTTCAGTGTCTAAGCAATGGTACCAAGTCTCCAGTATTTTAATATTTATTTAATAAATTAAAGCTTTTTATCATAATAAATTACTGGGTTCAGCAACTTTAAGTTGATAAATAAATTCCATCACTTCAGTCCTATTTGTAAATTACACTTGCAAAGCTAGTTTACAACACATTATACCCAAGAAAGTAAGTAACATTGATTGCAAACTTCTCAGACAGATGCTGGATGCTGCATTACACACTGCCTTACAACAGTCTATGGAGCAGCCAGCTCATCTCCAAATTACCAAACGTTCTTTCAGATTGCTCCACTTACTTGTTCTAGATACAGTGCAGCCTGTTCTCTGTGTTTGCAAAGGAGCAAAGGGTACTAGTCCCAAAATGACATATTCAGTGTTTGACTTTCTGGAATGTAAACAGTGTAAACTGTAACCTGTAGCAAAGGTTAACACTACAAGGTAAGTAAGTCTGGGAGAGCACAGCAAACAAAAAGACCATTAGCTCTTTGCAAGGGAACTACAGTAATGCAGTAGCCAGGCAAGTTTGCTCTTTATTCTGAGGTGCTAACTAACAAAAAGTGCCTTCTTTTCTAACAAAAAAAAGGTCAAATAAATAAAAGGCAGATAAATTATTTCTGTGTGTTTCCTTGCATTCATCAAAGATCTCATAAAGGATTGTTTCAGCACATCTAGTACTTTTAATATGTTATATACTTATATAAAAGTATTTTTATGTTACATGTATAATAAAACATGTATTAGGAGAAACTCAAAGATAAATAATTTATTGGTCTCAATCCTGTTACAAATAGGCCTGTGCTCTCTAGGCATTAATACAGTTAATTTTGTTTCCAGTGCTATCTCCTTGGTCTATACTTAAGAATTTTAGTACATTTTGATATCTGATATTTTCTGGGTATTTTAGAAATAGTTTGTTCACTGTTGTTGCTTTTATTATCCTATTCACTCTTAGTGCCCAAAATATGTTTTCTGTTGTTATGGATGTCAATAGACATTGTGCTTTTCTAGAGGAAGAAAAAAAAATGTCTAGTCTTCTTAATTCTCTGCATCAGTGCTGTACACCCTTGGAAATTTATTAACATATTCAAAGCTAATTAAAATCCTTTGAACTATACAAACATTAATACAATATTAATGTCAGGGAGATTGCTTAAAAATAAGATGAAAATCAGCTTTCTTCCACACCATATAACATGTACTGTAAGACTGCACTGAGAGCTAACCAAATGCACTGTGCACGCTTGCTGTAAGTAAAATGAGCTTTAAGATCAAATAGCTACCTGGAAGCTGTAAGATCTTGAAATGGAGCAGAGAGCAATCCTGTAGTGTGAAGGGATGAAAGCCTTTGCGACTACAAAATGTGATTTAAGAGTACACATTTTGTGGTCTAAAAATAAAAAAGAGGTTAAAGCTATTCATCTTGCAGACTGGCAAAACTACCAGTCTAAGCAAGAAATCCACTCACATGATATATTTTTGGAGAAGTAATGTTTCCTCTGAACTCCACTGACCTGGAGCAAATATAACGCAGGAACTGCTGGTTGGGTTGACCACACTGCTCCTTTCAGTTGTGATATTGCCAATAAAACTTAAAGACAAGCACTTGGGTTTAAAGGCCATCAAACACAACATTATTAAATGGAACATAAACAAGGTCAGCAGATTCTTGCTGGTCCTTGAAATTACATTTGAGCTGTAGCAAAGGCCAGGAAGATGCCCTAAGCACAACCCACATTAATTGGACTTACAGAATATGTCCATAATAGTAAACTGTTCCCTGAGGCCAAGGGGTACAGCAGAGTTCCCACCCACACAGCTACATTGCTCGTCCCCCTCCCCTCTCAGCACAGGATGGGCACAACAAACTTCCTGCTGGGATCTGCCCCAGCCCATGGTAATCCATTAACCATGCCAAGGCACTGGCTGGGAAAGTCATAACTGCACAGGGTTGAAATTACAATAGGGACTGGATGACAACATAATAGCACATAGGATCACTGCTAAAGTTCAGATCTGTGCTTTGGTTCTTTTCAATATGTGTAGCTGAAACATTTATAATATTGGAAGATAGTATATTACCGTAGATGGAACATCGGCCCTTTAACCCACAGGCTCCAGACCAAAATATTTCCAGCAATACGATCTTGTAACATGTTCTTTGTTATAGTTGTGTTTGACTTCTACATTTTAGTCCATTACAGTAGTCCATTAAAAAAAAAAAAAAAAAAAATTAAGATTTTTAAAAAGGTCTTTTGTTCTGTCTAAGAAACCTTTTATAAACATCAACTTAACTCATATCTATAACTTCAGGTTTCTTCAAGACAATGCCTGCTTGGTAAGTTAATTTGGTTTTTTAAGCTTATCTTCCAAAAGGGGCTTATTATATTCTTATTTCCTGACCATGCTGCAGAAATTTGAAGAAATCTGCGCATTTATATTTTCATTACAAAGAATATCTTCATGATCTTGTGCTTCCACTATGTTTCTCCTCCCAGCCGTGTCAGGTCCTCCGTCACCTCCTTCCATTTTGCTTAAGGGCAAAGCCTTCTTCTTCTGGTCTCTTAAGGGAAAAGCTTCATGTCCCAGAAGTCAAATCCTAATTCAGCATCTTCTCGTTCCCCTACAGTAGGACACCAGGGATTTCTCCTGACCCTCATCTCTGGAATGAGTCAAGACTATTCAGTCTGGAAAACCAATGTCTTCTCTTTCTTACCTTCCAGCCCCAAACCTAACCTCCCTGTCTATCCTGCTGTTGGTTGGGGTATACCCTCTCCATCAGCCCAGGGCACTTGAGCAGCTACTGTACAGAAACCACTCAGGTACACCACACCTGGAGGGACTGGGGTTACGGATGTATCCACTAAAACCATAGTGCCTATCGCATTTACTATACATTGAACCTTCTCTCTTTCCCCACCATGTGCAAACATTGTCTGCTGTAGGTAGGCACAGCAAAAGGGATTTATGGCTACAACAGTCAAGCTCCTGTTTATCAAGCACTTTTTCCATTATGCTGTAGTTACTGCCTCTTTCTTTTCATCAATTTCTTGACCTCTCATCTTCTTGATGACAAGCCAGTACACCTTGTCATTAAGAAAGCAAAATCTTCAGGTCAAGAAATCTGTGTTCATGAACTGCTACATATCAGACTTCTTAGCTGTTTGGTGAAAGTAAGAATTATCCTGGTCAGGCAGCAGAGCAGTAAATCAGCGCACATTCTGGGATTCACAGGAAAGGGCACTGCCTCACTGAATAACTACAGCTATTATTGGTAATAGTCTTTCAAGAACTCTCACATTAACATTGTACTATGGCAAGTAACCTAAAGGACCTCCCAGGATGATCATGACAACAATAAAAAGATACGTGAAACAAGTTTGCCAAAATGCAGTCACACGTCCAGAAGTGAAGTACGAGTCAATGGAATTGCTCTGAAAGAAGACAACTGACTAATATCCTTGATGCTGGGTTTCCAGTTCTCCTAGAGCCACATAAGAGCCTGTTGCAGCCCCAGATGTCTTCTCTGTGAAGGTCAACTGCACTGTAGTGCATTTATGACCAGTCATTTTCTGTGTAGTTTCCAGAGAAGCATTTGAGCAGACTGTGCATTTTTTTCCTCAATTGGCTATTCTCAACTAAAAAATTGTTTTAGAGATCTTGAACAAAAACACAGCCCTTGGGAGAAAAGCTTCTCTGCATTAACCATCCGACTGACACCATGAATGATTACATCCAAGCATAAAATTTAATGAGATTTCTACAAAAATGAGTGACATCTGCATAGCACTCAGGTCCTGGCTAACTGTCATACATTTGTCATCAAGGAGGCTTTTGTCCTTTATTAGTCTGCTTTCAAGAATGCCTGCTGTTGGAAATGGAAATGCTTTTTAGCAGTCATTCTGCAGACTGTGTAAGAGCACACATCTCAGAAAACATAATGACACATTGTCATGCCTAGAAATGCATTTAGAAGGTTTAAAAAACCATGAGAGAACTGTGACAACAAAATATACTGAGAATTTAGCAGGAGACATCTGCATAAATATATTTTACATCCTTTAATATAAGCAAGACATTTGTTCTTTTGCTTATAATACAGTGGCTAGAAACTCTTGAACAATATTCAGTGTGCATGGGAAAAATATTATCACAGAGGAAAAATACTAAAATATTTCCCTTTAATTTTGTTTGTGCTTGGGACCATGACATAATTCTGGGCCTAGGGCTGCAACCCAGTGAAAGCATATGATTGCATCAAGATCCCAGATTTCCTTTAAACTTTCCCTCATGGCTACAAATAAAAATTTCACTAGTGTTTTCCTACATCAACAGATAGCCTGAAACAATAGATGATAGAGATTGAAGATCACCCTGTTTTATTAAATTAGCCCCAGGACTTGCTATTCTGAGATGAAGGTCTGTCCTGGTGCTTCCCATCAAAGAACAGCAAACACTTGGCAGGAAGGCAGGAGTGCAGAGGACACATCTTTCTGCCACATTTTCTCCCAGGAAGAAAAGCAGGACCTTTCAACTGCAAATGAAGATGTGGCTCCAAAAGACCAAGAGTCACAAGATCTTATCCCAGCACTGTTTGTCGCTCAATGAAAGGCACTGGCAGCAGCAAAGTCAGGACTGCTGAGCAGGCAGAGCAAGGGAAGAGGAGACAATCCCACCACTGAAGCTGCTCACTAACCATGGAAGTGGAAAACCTTATTCTTCCAATAATCCAGAACTGTACCCTGGGCTCCTGTGAAGAGGACTGCAGTGTGTTATAGAGACAAGCTTCTTCCATCATTTAACCATAATACTAAACTTTACTGAATTCCTTCTATTCAAGGAATGGAAGGAATTTAATCCCTTGAGTTTCAAACATTCATTTGCCTTTTTGTTGATAGTATTTCTAAATGCCGTATATTTCTGTCATTTTAATGTCAATTAGTTCCTTGTAGATCATTGCCAAGCAAACAGAGGCAAGTGAATAGCATAAATTGCTTTCTCGTTTAAAGGATTTAATCTGTCTGTCACTCTGAAGCTATTGAGCCCAACTATTACAAAATTCTGATCATACTGTTGTCATAGTTCATGTAAATGTGCTTTTGTTGAAGGCATATCACAGAAAATATGAAGCTGTTTGCAGCTGCAAATGACAAAAAATCACAGCAGCTAAAAATATTTCAGTTAATGGGCTTTTCTAGCCTTTCATATTCAGATAAATTTGTTTCTACTCATGGACTAAGGATTCTAGCCAGCAAAAGATTTGATTGCATGAAATAGCACTAAAATATAATAATGCTGGGCTGAGTAATGCAGAAATCCTGGCTACAGCTGCCACTTTAAATGGAGGCACCAGACCCAAATATTTGCCACCCTGATCTGCATGTGCTGAGCAATGACAGTTCAGCAAGTGGGACCACACCGCTCACCACAGCTCGCAGGAATGGAGGTGTCCAAAGGACCTGCTCCACTACAGCTCATGATACATGCAAACGACATTGGGCCACTGCAAAAGTGTAGCAGCAATTGCTCTCTATTAATAAGGCTGTTTCCATCACCACCCTTCCTGCAGTTTCATTTTAAAAGAAAGTGTCCAGCAGTGCATGTCTGATTTCACAGTCCTCCATCTGTGTAGGAGTGGAAGCAAAACTTCAGCCTTCAAAAAGAGAAGGATGGAAAAGAGTCAGAAGGGTCTTGGATGCCAACAAAATCCAGATTTTTCATAAATAATTATAGGTACTAATAATATTAATATTTGAAAGACGTATTAAGTGCTGTCCTTCAGGACTTGTATAAGCTTTTAAGTATAAGAAACCACAGGAGAGATGTTTATTCTGCATTTACCCAACACAGAGATGCATATTTCCCCGGAACACCTGGTTACAACAACTGTGGAAGAGGATCTTGAACCAGGAGAACCTTGCCTCCAATTCAGTTTGGCAGGTGCAAATGGACAGTGTTTTAAAACACCAGTGATATCAACATCAGGAAGAATTAAAGTAGAAAACAGGGGGTGGGACTGAGATGGTATGGCTGCATTGTTCTTTGCAAAGTCATGTTTGCTACCAGAGACCTCACTTATGGGATCAATCACATGGCCTATACAAACAGTGATTAGCATATTCTCATTGGATGCAGTCGAACGGAATAAATAATCCTTTCATTTCTGAAGTGAGAAGTTGTTGTGGGTTTTTTGTTTGTTTTTAATGGAACCGTAGTAATCATCAGCCTTCAAAATGTTTGAGTTTCAATTTTGTTTTGTTTTTAATATGTTTCAACCAAACTGTCAATGGACTTCCAGCAGGAGAGTAATCCAGGTGGTTTCCCTGAATGAGTGAATTTGAGAAAAAAAGATGAATGCTTTATTCTTTATTCAGTTATTAGTAATATTGTTCTTCAAGAAGCACATCCACCTGTGCTTCATTTTGATCACTATTTCTGCTGACAAGTCTCACGAAAAGAGAAGATGTGATTGCAACTGTTCAGTCTGCCCTGAATGCTTCCTAAAGTTGCTCTTTTTTTCCTCTAATTTTAGGTTCAGAGCAATTATAACAGAGAATTTTTTTTAAATCGGTTTCTATTTCCAGTTCTTTTTTGTCGCTCTGACAAGTTGATTGATACTCACCCACACAGCATTTAAAGAGTAGAAACAATTGTATTTTACCAGCAGAAATCATGGAAATGAAGTATCTCTGTGCTGTAATAGTGTGCATTTTAACCCTTGTATTTCACGGATATTGAAGTCCACCAGGTCCCTACAGAATGCGTCTCCTGTATTATTGCTGCTCATCCATGATGGTGTGTTCTGTTTGATTATTCCACTTTATTTCTAGGTCCTCCTGGTCCCCCAGGGGTTGTAATAGTGGAGGAAATTACAGACACCACAGCAACACTCTCCTGGAGTCCTGGGGCAGACAATCACAGCCCTATCTCCCTCTACAACCTGCAAGCACGCAGTCCATTTTCTCTTGGCTGGCAGACCGTAAAAACAGGTGAGAAAAACTTTCAAACAGCACAAGTAGACTGTTCAAAACTCCTGCTCATCACAGTAATAACCACTGGCAACTGCAGGAACAGATACTCTTAAGAGAACAATGATAAATTAAAAGCACTGATTTTTTTTCTTTTTTTTCATTCCTTTCAAGTTACTTAGCAACAGCTCTGAAAGGACAACACAAAGGCACCTGCCATGATGCATCTGTGAATAAGCAGAAAGCTCTCCCCCATATCCTTCAGTCTGTGTCTTTTCAGGAGTACCACAGCATCAGAAAACCTAGCTGTGATTTCTGACATATTAGATCCTTGGTGTCTATCATTTCTAATGGCCAAATTGTATCATTTGCCACTGAGACATTGCATGTGAGCTTCTGATTTCTGAGTGACCTGCACATTTCTTTACTGTTTGCAGTTCCAGATATGATAAGTGGTGACATGGAGTCTGCTATGGCTGTCGAACTGAACCCTTGGGTGGAGTATGAGTTCAGAGTAGTAGCAACCAACCAAATTGGAACCGGAGACCCAAGTGCACCATCGCGAGTGATCAGAACCAACGAAGCAGGTAACAAGAGGATAAACAGGTTAACTTTCCAGGACTACCAGTGACAAAAACTGTTTTCATATAATAATAGACCTATTCTCTTCTCCCTGGTACACATCTTTGTGTTCAGTTGTTACTGGTACTGGGTGATATTATTTGTAATGGGGAGCCAGTTTGTTTCAATAACAGAAATATTGTTTAATATACAGAAATTTCAAATAAACTCATTCCCTACTGTCTTCATCCATCCAGGCTGCCTTAGTCTTCATCTTATGCTTAAGCCATCGTTGCCTGCCCTCTGGCAGGCTTGCACTGCTCTTCAGTTGTAGGCTGCTTCTCAATCTCTTCAAACAGCTGCTCCCAAGCAGCCTCTCCCCCCTTATCTCCTAATAATTTATCTCCTTGAAGGTGCTCAGAAGTTTTTTTCAGCGAGATAGAGGAGCCATGGGAAGTTGCTCTACTTGCATTTAAAATTTCATTATATTTCTGACTGGGATGGTACTGTAGGAGCCCAGGAAAAACGTTTTATGTCCTATGTGGTTCTCTTGCAAATTACAGTGGTCTTGGAAAGTTTAGAATCATTGACAGTAACTTGGGCAGAATGAAGGGAGACAAAGAAGAATTGTGAATCTGAGACTCAGGAGGTCTAGACAGTTTTCATTTTGTTTTGATGTTTCTTCAGTTGAATAATTTGTAAGTAGTTTATTAATCACACAGAATAGGTTGTGTGCCAAAATCAAACATTACAATTGAATTTGAAAGTATAACTGGTTTTGTAGTTGTAAATATTCTGGACAAATATTGCAGTTGTGTTGCACTCTGTCTGCTCATTAAGGCAGATTATAAGAATTACAAGTGTCAATGCCAAAACGTGTCTGCCTCTCTCATTCTGAAATAAAATTCTTGTCTTTTAAGATATGTTAATCTTGTGTCTGAGCTTCACAGTTAACTGGTCTGTGTATATGCCACCTATTAACATTTCCAGAAGAAAGGTCAGGCTGATTTTTTTAGATAGAACCACAGAATCAAACAAATAATTGGGACTGGAGGGCATCTCAAGAGGTCTCTAGTCCAGCCTCCTGCTCAAAGCTGGGTAATCTGACTTCAGAGCAGGTTGCTTAGGGCTTTGTCCAGTTGAGTCTTCAAAAGCTCCGGGGATGAAGATTGCACAGGCTCCCTGGGCAACCTGTGCCAGCAGTTAACTAATCTCATTGTGACCTTTCTTTCAATATATCCAGCCAGAACTCCCACTATTTCAGCTTATGACCACTGTCTCTTGTGTTCCCACCTTCTGTCACTATGTAGAACCCATCTCTGCCTCATCAATGACCTCCCTGTAGGCACTGGGCGCTGCCATCTCTGCTGCAGGCTGAACAAGCCCAGCTCCTGCAGCCTCTCCTCACAAGGCAAGTGTTTCAGCCTCACCATCCCAGTACTCTCCTCTGAATTTGCTCCAGTTGATCAATGTTTTTCTCATCATGGCACCCAAAACTGGATGCACTGTTTCAGATTAAGTCTAACAAACCTATCTTCAGTTGTAATAAAACATATTTCTTTTTCTGCTTTAAATAACTGTGTAGTTGCTAGCTGCCATTAAATGTCACTATGCAATCACAGAACCACACTGAAATGGTTTGATTCCCATTCACACATGTAGAAGGATGTTTCCTTTCCAGCACCCCCTCATCTTCTGCAAGGTCCCCACAGCGTGAAACTCAATAACTTTATAGCAGAAGCTTCAGATGCTACATCTGTTGTTCCATTAAGAAGATGAGGAAAGGAAAATGAAACAAAAAACACAGGCTACTTTCACCTCAAATGATTTTCAAAAAACCCTTATTTCACCACCATTATTCCTCCCTTGATTTTGTACCACATTTCTTTGGCAGTGAACATTCTGCTGGACCCAAATGTTTGAATAGCTTCTCTATTTATTCAGGTGGTACCTATCAGAGAGGACACAAACATCCTGGAAGAAGTTTATCCTGTAATAGATTGCACCCCTGGGATTATGTTATTTTGGATTTATTAATATGTTCTCTGTTTTTGAAAGGGTAGTTTAGGATTTTAATCAACCAGATGTATTTAAGGTGTGAGCAAACATTCTTCTCACAAACTGAAGTTTGAAAATGTTAGATTTCATCTAGCTTTCGTATTTTTTAGGTTCCATCTTCTTCTTCCTCACTGTTTACTAACCAAAGGCTATATTTATTAACATATAGTCCTACAACTCTAGTGAAATTCTTCTTCATGCACATCCATTTTCAATATTCCTTTGGACAATCATTGCAACATTGCCTCTGTAAAAATGAACTGACAAATTATAATAATGGTCAGCAAAAAAAAAAAAAAAAATTACAGAACAGACAAAACATGCAGTGTGTGGTGTATTTTCACCCAGGGATTAGAATTTATTTCTGGGTAATACTCCACTATTGCTGCCATCAGAAGGAACAGAGTCTTTAACTCCAGTAGCAATGATCTGTACTCCAGTACAGATCTTCTTGGATAATAAATCAGTAACATATTAGTTCAAATAGGAAAAAGGACACACTAGATGATTACTTGCACTTTCAGTTTCCCAGTTAGGAACACCTTTTTGCTAACAGAGTTACAGCTGCACAAATGTCATGTTACAAGGGAGTGTTTTGTAGCATGACATTGAAATGCAGACAGGTGCCAGTAAAACAACTTAACAGCCTTCAGAGGACTTGAAGCTGAATTTATGTGGTGTGCCTGCTAAACACGGCATAGTACAGCAGAAGTCTGTTGCCATCACCTCAATATCGAAAGACTTTCTTTAAGAAAAAGTTTTGTTTCTGTTTCAGTTGTGAATGGTTTTGGGGTTTGTGGGGGTTTTTCAATTAAAAAAGATAGATGAAGTCTTATTTTTTTATTCTATAGAGGGAGTGAGAAGATGGGAGTTACAATAAGATATAACTTCCCAGTTTGTTAGAACCTTGAGTTGTAAAGTCGGAACAACTCAATGGACTCTGCTTTAAACAATCAAAGAAAAAACCCTGCTACACATAAAATTCTTTGCAAAATACCATGCTGCTTATAATTTTTATGACACTCTTGAAACGACAGAGGCTGTCATTCAGGACACCACTTTTTCTTGATCTCCAGATATTCTTGAAGTCCAGAGCCTCTTTAGCTCTGTCCTCTGAGAGAGCTTTCAGTGACTGTGTGAATTATCACCCTTGGTATAGTTTTCAGATGTCAAAGGGTTTCAGATTTGGTTTCCCAAATTAGCACATTAATATCTATCTTTGTGTACCCAGTGACCCATTATTTTTCAGTATCTCTCTATTACTAAGTTTTATGCTTTGTGTACCCAGTGACCCATTATTTTTCGGAATCTCTCTATTACTAATCTTTTGTCTGAAAGCTTCAAGGGAAAATCTCTGTTAACATGGGCTTCAGTTCTAATATACAGGCATGTGAGCACGTGATCTGAATTCTTAAAAGACTTGTATTTGAAAGAATATTATATTTCAGAAAGAACACAGCATCAACCTTTCTATTCATGACCCAGGCAGAGTAACCTGGCTGTTTGCAGTGATGTTAGATGTGGTCCACAAGCAAAAACAGGCAGGGTGTCCCTCCACCGGGTAAAACTCCAGAAATATCAGTCTGCCAGCAGAGCAGGTGACTGTGGCTCATGCTTAGATCCACAAGGCTGAATGATAGCTGTGTAGACAATCCTCAGAGGCAGCAAATGTGTGATTCTGCTTCCATTATTTTATATTGAAATGGAAATCAGCATCTGTAATTTAATGGCACAAGCTAATTTGACTGGAGACTAAAGTCTTTTTCTCTCCCCACACCTCACTTATTTTATCACTTATTTTATCACTTCTTCCCCAAGGTAGTAACAACATTTTATTTTAGCCCATTATCTAAAAATACCCACGGAAACAATACTCGGGATGGTGTAAGGAAATCAACAGAATAATAAACAGGTTTCCACTTGCTTTAATTTTCTAATTAAACCCTAAGCTTGTTACTTAGTTCATATTTAGTTAACATGATTGCTTTTCATAGCTACTTTCATCAGAATGGATAATACCGCAATTTTCTGGCACATCTAACTTATAGCCAGCTGCTGCATTTCTGTCAGTTCTAGCCTTGATACATATTTTACAGGTCCACAAGGTGAAAAGAGCCAATAACATGAACTTAAACATGTCTGGCATTCCACAAAGGCAGTCGGGCATTTGAAGCCTGGGGGCAAAGCATCAATTACATTATCTATTCATGGGGAAACATGGGGAGAGAGAAATTGCATAGAATCAAAGTTTAACCTGCTAATCATGCATGCAAACATGACTTTATGAGGTAACAGTGTAATGTACTCTATTAGGAGCAGATTGTACATAGGCTTTATTTTTAATAAGTCCTTATTTTCCATTAAGTGGATTTTATTCTCATCTAGAATTTCTTCATAGCATAACATGAAATGCCCCTGTTCCATCAAAAAAAGTTATCTGTTTTAGACTGGCTTTGTTTTGGGCTTGGGGGGGTGTGTGGGGGGGGTGTTTTATTTGTGTGTGACCTGTATAAAAGAAGTTTCAGCTTTTCCCATTATCATAACTATTTTTGCTCTAGAAAAAATTATTAACCTGCTGTATCTGTGACATTTGGAGATGATTATGTGGGCTACTAAAACCTTTGTAGAAAATGTGCTTTTCCATAGGAAAAAAACAAAAGGAGAAGAGAAGGTAAACGGTAGTCACTGACTGCATGGGTATATTTAAAACAAATAGGCTACTAACACGTAATATTGCAGGCTCGAACTAGCATGCAGTATATACTGACAAAGAATCCAAACGTGTGTGCTACTAGAAGACATAACAGGAATGCTAAGGAATTGGTTCTCTGGTATATATGCCACAGCAATAGAGATTTCAGTCCTATATGTGGTGATTTGGAGGGTATTCAGCCTGAGTCCCATAGCCATGCATGACACTATTATCAGTGAACAGAACTGAATTCTATCATCTCCTACTAAATAACAAACATTAAAAAATACAGAGGAAATGAGAACAGAAATTCAGATCGTGACACCAGTTGCGACACCCTTGTTTTCCTGTAGTTGAACACAGTGTATCATCTGCTTCTGAGATGCTGAACAGATGAGATGTGAAATGTTTTCCTGGGAGGGTGAGAACTTGAGGGCTGGCCTTTCACACAGTGAAAGGGTTTTCACTTAACATCCGTCTGTTTCTGAGATGTGTACTGCAGGATATATATACATATATATATATAAAGGAAAACAACTGAGAAGAAAAATACTGCTGAATGTGTTGTGCCTTGGTCCTCACATCAGCAAGTTCTGCCAAGCTGGCGACAAACCCTTTTCCCCTCACCCATACCTTTTCCACAGCTAAGAAGAGTTGGTTTTCAAGCTACATATGTATCTTAAAAGATATAAAAAGCTCTAAAAGAAATAAATAACTGCAACTGTACCTTGAGCAAACATTTTCTTAAGGACTAAAGCCAAGTTTAATAATTCATCTCCCCAAAAAGTGTACCAATAGCAACATTTTGTTTCCTTTCACTTTATTTGACCAGATATTTCAGAATTTATTAAAAAAAAATCCATGTGGAAAATATTTTAATGAATACAGGATTCAAGCAGAGTAAGAAAGACTGTGATTAAAGTTAGAATTGGCATTTGGGAAATTTGGACTAAGTTGCTTATCAGAAAACTGTCTGTAAATTTGGGCAGCTCACATTAGCATTTCTTGCTCTGAAAACAGGAGGCTAGTAAGGCCTTTGCTTCTCTTTGTCTTCCCTCTATGTCACCTACTCAGATTGCAAAGCTGAAGGAGCAACTAAGTCTAGCTACGTGTTTCTACAGCAATACTATAATCAATTATAATTTTGGCTGCAAAATACTTTTGTTCTGCACAAAAATTAAGACACACTGCAAAGTTAAGAATCTGTCATTTCTCTTCAAAATAAACAAAACACACAGAAATGAAAAAAGCCACTCGACATTTCCTTGGAAAAAAAGAGACAAAGCAGAAAAACTTTAAAATTATTAATTATTCATTCAATAGCAATTTTAATTTTCTTTACAAGATTGGAATCTTAAAAAGAGGATGAAGTGTTTTTCAAATATTTTCATTTTTTCCAGGTTCAATGTGACATTTTATTTACCTTTTTGTAAGGAAAGGAATCTAGAGCCAGAGCAATTTAGAGGATTTTTTCATTTCACTCCCTGAAGTAAAAATGGGGAGAATAAAACTGTTTTTAAACAAAATGTAGATTTTTCTTTATTTTCTTCAGCAAATTAGAAGTAAGATAATAATTTTTAGATAAAAATTGAAAAACTCTCAACTCAAAACACAATATTCTCATTTGTCTTTCCAGTTTTAATTCTTCTGTTTTTAAATAAAGCTGAAGTAAAATTCAAATTATACCTCTCTTTAAAAGACAAACCACTATGTTTCATTTGTTATAATGTTAAAATGAAATATTTAATAATTGTCAATATTTAGCCCAAAAGTAAGTACCCAAAATCTTTGAATGGGCTAATATTTACAGTCTACAAGAATCCACAGTATTCATTAAAAAAAAAAAAAAATCCATCAGCCATGCAGAGTGAGAGAGATGAATTTTTAAAACTCTGAACGAAAAACCTAATTCTAGTACCCTAAAGCACAGAGCAGTTTTCAAAATGTTGGACAAAGAAGAACTGTGGAAGGAAAGCTAACATCCTAACATCTACCTCAAATGTTCATGATTTCATAGCTATGATATTGCCTACCACTTCCAAAAGCTTCCCCAAACTTTACACTTAATAATTGATTTAAAGTATATAGGTTGCATTTTCAGCATTATTCAGCACTTTATGACTGCTACTACCATAAACAAAGCCCTCTGTTCTGTGCATATATTTTGTCCTAAACAAAAACCACTGCTCTTCATGCATATTTAGCTTGTAATGATAAGATACACATGAATTATTAAAAAAATTGACATGGCTTCATGTATAAGCTTTACCTTTCCATAACACCTTTCCTTCATTTCTATTGTAAGTATATTGTCAAATGCTTCATAGGACTGCTGAGGGCTACATTCTTTGTGCCTGCTCTTAGATAAAATTTTTGAAGTTTTTTTTGTTACATTTAGGGGATAGTGTTTAATTTCACTTTAATTTTCAGCGTACTTCCATGAAAATGGAAAACAGCAAGAAACTAAATCTGCTGTTTCTGCTCAAGTGGAGGTTTAAACATCAATGTGTGCCGGCATACACACATTATTTACTGTGAACTACATCTAGTCACCACGTCTTTCAGAACACAGTCTTTAGTACTATTCATTGTTTGCATTACCAGAATGATGGAGAAACCTGGCTTTTAACTCCCAACCTTACCAGTGGCTGAAGAAACAAAAGAAAGGAAGAGTTGACCTGATTCCAAAGAGCTTAAGGTCTTAGAACAAAATAGGAGACAAGTGAGAACAGGTAACTGGCAAAGGGGCTAATGAGAAAGCTTTGATCAGAATTACAGACATATGATCAAGCACAGTCACATTTTCCAAGCTTCAGGACCAGTTTTAAGCCAGAGTGATTAATTTTCTGGTAGGTGACATTCTCTCATCTTCATGTTCAATGGGACATTAACATAGCAAAGAGCTCTTTGATACTAGTTGGGGTGTATTTATTCAGCAGATACAACACTGAATTTCTCAGCTTTGTTAAACACTAAAGAAAAGGGGTCCTAATGTCTTTGTGCCCCAGGCACTTGGATCCTGTTCCCAGGAACCAAGTTTAGTCATCATATTTGTGTATTCAGTACAAGTGAATCTCCATGAGTGTCACTGCCAAGAATTAACAGCCTAAAGATTGGGAAGTCACTAATTGCATGGAAGTAAACTTAGGCTATGAGTGAGTAAATTCAGATATAACACTGATATAAAGGTGATGCTGCTGAAAGGGTTGCTAATACATAACCTCAGTGCAAGGCAAAAAAGGTTTTCTCTTAAGAGTTTTCTCCACTTAACAGTTACTCATTTCAAAATGTCTCTTTCTAACTGTGTATTGTCTGCTTTGGTACAGTGCAGAGGAAATTTATTCCTTTGACACATTTATTCGTTTAATGGTTATTCATTTGAGAGAGTTTCACTGTGTGAATGTACATTTTAGTCTGGTGCAAAAGAAATTCATTGTTTTGACAGTTTTATTCTTTTAACATTTTTTCATGAAGTAAACTTAGGCTATGAGTGAGTAAATTCAGATATAACACTGATATAAAGGTGATGCTGCTGAAAGGGTTGCTAATACATAACCTCAGTGCAAGGCAAAAAAGGTTTTCTCTTAAGAAATGTTTTTTCATTTAAGTAGGGTTTCAGTCTGCAAAGCTGTTAATGAGAAAACTCTAGAAAGAGAACACTGCAGGTTAAATAAGTCCATCACACTGGATACTTCAAAGCAGTGCAGCATACTCTCTCATCAGTAATGTGGCATCTAAAAGCTTCATTTTTCTTTATAACCTAACCAAAAAAGTCTTAGGCAAGAGAAAAATGAGTGCTAAACAAGGTTTAAATATGTTCCATTAGAGATTGCATCATAATTTTTGTATGTTAATTAACTGGCAGATGATTCTTCATCTGCATCTTTTCACTGTAGAACATTCATCCCAGTGTTGCACACTGAAGATTTTTTAATCCAGAGGGCAACTCTGAAAGGAAAATTTGATTAATTTTTTTTTTCCATGTAGAGATTAGGTTTTAGTTTAAACTAGTTCATGTCTCCAGTTATCTTCTTACGGGATGACCCACCCCAAAGCTCAGCCTAGGCGAGTAATCATGGGTTCTGCTCTGGGTACACTCCCTCCCAGCCTCTTGTGCACCTGCACACCAGCAAAGCATGGGAAATTGAAAAGTCCTTAACTGTCCTGGCAACAACACAAATCATCAGGATGTTTTTATCTCAGGGCAAATCCAAAACGTAGCCTCTACTAGCTACTATGAATAAAGTTAACTGTCCCAGCTGAAACCAGGACAACCATTTAGTATGTGTGTAGGGGAAAGGAAGGAAGGAAGGAAGGAAGGAAGGAAGGGAGGGAGGGAAGGAAGGACAGAAAAGTCAAAGGCACCATGTTTGACAGATGAACCCAGCGTTATTGGAGAGAGATGTTTCACACAATAGAAATCTCCTCTATTAGTCTGGTAAGAACCACAGATAAAAGGGCTTTTACCCTATTTCCAACAGTGTAAATCAGAAGCAATTCATAAGTTTTTGGGCTTGCATTTATGAGAAAAAACAGGATCGGGCTTATGTTCTTTAAAGGGGAGTTCAGCATTCAAAAAGACACTGCACAAACAAATTCTGAAATTTTATGTGAACTTCCACTTTCTTTGAACTTAATCTGGTAATGATCAACATGGGAAACAGAGAGGACTGTGTACATTTATTTAAATGTGGGGGTTTTTTTGTATAGTTCAAAGGCACAGTGCTACTCAATAAATAAGCTAAACAGCATGCAATAAGGCCTTAACACTTAATGCCTCACAGTACCTTTCTACCAATGACCTATGTACTGCTGTAAGGAAGAAAAGAGAAAGTTTATAGCTTAGGAAATATTTAATCAAATAAAGAATGCAAGTATTACCTACTCACGGTAAATAAGCTCAAGACATTAGTCATTTAAGGAGCTTCATTGGGGGCACTAATTATACAATTCCAATGGAACAATTAAGATTTCTAAAATTTTACAAGACATGATAACCCGATTCATACTGATGATGATAGTTATAATTTCATTTAAGGACTTTCATGAACTGCTCATATGTGCTTTTAAAGCCATAATGGTAGTCTCAGTTTTTACAGAACTGTGGGTAGTACTACTTCCAACATTTCACAAGAAATGATAAGGGCTGTTTAAGGATGGTTACTTTAAAATTTCTGAAAACTGGCTCCCTGGTAAAGCATACGATAGATTTACAAGAACTAAACATTCTAAATCACTAATGGCCTGGGAAATAATAAAGATGTATTATTCATGTCCTAAAATTTTACATGAAGTCTGAAATATGTCAGGTTCTGTGGCATTTGATTTTGAGTTGTCAATTTGAAAAATACAAATGTTAACAAGAAAATTCCTGTTTTATCTCTTAGATGACCTGTACATTGAAATTTGGACTAACCTGCAGAAGACATAGTGCTTAAGCAGCTTTTTATTCCAATATTATTTTTCTTGTCAGCTTATGATATCTTTGAGTTTACCAGCTTGACTGTAGAATTCTCTGATACAAAACTTGAGCAAAATTTCTTTACCACAGACTGCTACGTTTGTTACTTCTGTTCTGATTTAACAGCCTCATGTCTTCTGCAGCAACTCATTACTATGGGGAAAACTTCAATAACTTGGACATTCTGGTTTAGTTTGTCTTATTTTTCCTTTTTACTCACAGTTCCAAAGACACCTCCAGCTAATGTAAGTGGCAGAAGTGGAAGGCGACATGAATTAGTAATAGCATGGGAGGTAAGAGACTTTTCTGATTAAAGGCCTTGTTTCATGTTTGCTTTTTTGAGGGCAAAATAAAGAGTACTGTACTGGGGTTTCCTTACAGCAAATCTTGGCAAGACATGAACACAAAATACTGTTCTTCAAATATGTTCTAAAGCTTCAAAGTAATGTGGATTTTCATGTGGTTTGAGCAGAAGGCATTATGGTGAATCTTACCCACCTAGTAGTAGATCCAAAGTTGTGCCAATTCATTGGTCTTTTCTCCCTGATTTACTGCTTAGGCTGATTTTACTTTTCTAGATCTTATGTAAATGCTATATCAGATGAAATAACAGCTAAGGAAAGAGATGGAAAGCCTTGTAGCTTTTTAAAATTTAAATTAAGAAAGAATTTTTTTTAAGTATTTCATAAAAATATAAAACTGAAGACTTGAAATAGACCTTTATTTTGGGAAAATATTTGTAATGCAAAATGCAACACAGATGTATGACGGTGCCAGTGGGCAACTGGAGGAGTGGGAGTTGCTTGTTCTGCTAATCATAAATAACTCAGTAGAACAGAGAGGTTTGTTTTTTTTTTATGAAGCTGTCACAGCCTCTAGATTCATCATGAAGAGTTGTAGATTCAGAAACTATACTACATATATAAAACCAAGAAAAATTCCATCAAATAAAGACATGGGGTTTTAATGAAAAAAAATTTTAGCCTATCCAACTTGAAGAGAGATTCAGATGGTAAGAGACACAGAGAATTCTGATTAACTGCTTAAAATGGCAAATTTTAAAACATCTGAAGAGGGTGTCTTTTGTTGCATGTCTGTCTTCCCCAACACCAGCTACCTGAGACACCTGAAACAGGACTGATTTCTGTTTGCTTATAACTGTCAAACTAAAAATGGCAGCATCCCTCCTACTGGGAGAGAATTTGCTGAATTCCAAACAAAAGCAGCAGATGACTAGAACCGTATCTGATGTAAAGTGACCTAATCCCAGTCCCTAGTATAATATCTTAGTGTGTAGTGTTCATATTGTGTTTACAGTATTCCCCAGATGACTGGAGTGGGGGACTACTGGAGTATGTTATATCTCCCTCTCTGTCAGGGGTCGAAGTCTTCTTCCAAAAGAAACCAAAGACCCATGGGTGTCTCACCCTGCAGTACAGACACAACAGATAGTTAAAAATTAGCAATTGCTATAACATAACTTTCAGTATAAATTGACTTTTATCCACAAAATCCAGCTGATGCTTCTTCACTTATTGCTAAGGAGTGCAAACTCCCATTAAGGCAGAAGGTGTCAGTCCTTCTCCCTTGCTTCTGATTAACTCGTTTCCATCAATACCTAGCCTTGTTTTTCCAAGTATCATACTTTCAGCATACTCTTGTTTCATATACCTCTTAAATGGCATAAAGTCATTAATCAAATTAAGATCACAACAACTTTATGGTATTTCATCTGTGTTGAACATAAATTGAGAAGTGGGTATATTTACATTTTTGATAGTTTGAAAGATTGCTACCATTTCTAATTATAGTCACTGTCTCTCTTCAAGAAATGGTAAAAAGATAGAGCATATCACAAAAAAAAAAATACACTTAAAGGAAAGTGTTGAAATTTCTGCTAATCAACTAATCCTAGAGCATTGGATAGCACCTCAACAACTCTACTGTGCTGTCTGGTTTATCCACTGCATTTCCATAAGGCACAACCACAGTGTAAGTTGGCATAGCTCCAGCACAGACAATCTGTGCTTTTGCAGAATCTAGAAAAGTTTTATTGGACTTACACAGGCAACAGGAATTCAACAAAGTACTTTGAAGAGATACTGAGATGGTATATGGGTCTCTGGGAATTCAGGAAAAGACTAACTTACCTAGGCTCCTGAATTATACTCAGCAGGTTCAAAAAAAATTTTATTCACACAACTTTAATCCACAGACTGTGTATTTAGCACTTGCAGTGAAACCCAAGTGTTCTGCTGCTTCTCTTGTATTTCTGTTTTTTTTAATAACTGTCTACTGCCAACTCCATAAGCATTACAACTAGATGCAAGCATCCTTCTTTGCAACTCAAATCACTAGATTACAAAATCTGGCTTATTTTTGCCTCCTCTGCCATTGGAGACATGATTATTTTATTTTTCTTGGATGCGCAGTGCACAGCTTCAGAAGGATGGTTAGAAAATGTCTGAGTGAGGTGCCTGCTGATGAAACAGTCACTTGCAATGTGGAGGGGAGAGAATTTGGTGTCCGCTGTGCCCCTGTGCTATGGTTTTGTGTGGTGGGTTTTTTGGTAGCAGGAGAGGGGCTACAGCGATGGCTCATGTAAATAACTGCTACGAGTTCCCAGGCTCCAAGGTTTTCATAGTGGGAGTGGCAGGGGGGAGCACTACCAAGCTGGCCTCTGTGAGAAATTGATGGGGGTTTCCCCAGCTCCAAGCCAGACCCACCTGTAGCCAAGCCAGAGCCAACCAGTGCCTCTGCGAGTAACATACTGAAGAGGGGCCACAGCACCGGGAGTGGGGGTGTGGCCCTGGGCAGGGCCCAGCTGGTCTGTCCGGCTCCTGCCCACCCTCAGCTGCACCCAACCCACTATGGCAGCCCCAGCCTCCCACACAGCCCTGGCCCAGCCGACCCAGCGCAGCCCCCGCCTGAGAGCCCTTGAAAGACCCTGCGGAGGAGAGAGGAGAGGGATGTGAGAGAGACAACTGTGCAGGCACGGAGGTCAGTGAAGAGGCAGCAGGGGGAGGAGGTGCCGGAGCAGAGATTCCCTTGCAGCCCATGGAGGACGCCACACTGGAAGAGGTGGCTGCACTCGCCCACTCAGTCTATGAAATTTGGTAATTCAGGGTGATTTAACAATGGAGCAGATACTACCCTGTATATAGCCCATGGAGGATCCCACGCTGGAGGAGGTGGCTTTGCCCGAAGGAGGCCATGACTCCATGGAAGGGACCCACACCAGAGCAGTTAGTGGAGAACTGCAGCCCTGTGGGAAGGACTCATGTTGGAGTAGTTTGTGAAGGACTCTTCTGTAAGAGGGACCCCATGCTGAAACAGGGAAAGGCTGTGAGGAGCTCTCCGCTGAGGAGGAAGGAGCAGCAGAGACAACATATGATGGACTGACTGCTACCCCCATTCCCTGCCCCCTGTGCCACTGCGGGGGGGAGGGAAGAAGGTAGAGAAATCAGGAATGAAGCCTTTGGGCCCAGGAAGAAGGGAGGGGTGGGGGAGAGATGCCTTTTTAAGTTGTATTTCTCTTTCTCAATATCTTGCTCTGTGTTTTATTTTTAACCAATTAAATCGTTTTTGTGTTTTCCCAAGTCAAGTCTGTTTCTTGCCCGTGACCCTGAGTGGTGAGTGAACCCTCCCTGTCCCTGCCTCAGCCCACGAAGTTTTTAGCAAGAGGCTGCCGTGGTGCTTAGTTTCTGGGTGGCTGTAGGGCGGCCTTAAACCATGACACCCTGCTCTGACTCATATGTTCATTAACTGCAGATCTAAGATGAACACTTCAAGAGCAGGAGTTTAGACATCTTTTTACAGCATTTCCCATAGACCTAGTATGTTGACAGCTGTAAAACATAACCGAATTCCTAAACAAGTCCATTGACTTTATAAGAAATGTAGGCCGTAAATTAACATGAAAAATTCCATTCCTTGAGCTGGACATGTAATATTTAGCTTTTGCAGTGCTCAGCCTCTCAACAGATAAATCCCTTTGCTGACTGCCTGCTTATGGCAGATGTGTCCCAATTTAAATGGCTACTTTCACAGATCCTCTCAGAAGAGAAAAGCAAACTAGATATTTTTGTTTTTCACCAAGACGCAGGTTGAAAGTTAGGAAAACTAAATTTATTACATTATATCCTAAGTCTCGAACTGAACCCTAGACTTAAATCCCTAAGAGCTGACACCCCAGTTGGATACAGAAGTTAGACAGGCTGGCACCTACAACCCAAGAGAGTCCCACTGTAGCGTCACTCACATCCTGTTTTAGGAGCCCTTAATAATATGTTGCTCTATCTTTCTAGCAAGGTCACCGGAAAGGGCTATTCCACTAATAGACCACTGGTTAAGGTATTGACCACAAAGTAGGAGATATAGAAGAAAAAATATTTCTAAGCCCAAGAGCTTCTTCAGTCCTAGGACAGTAACCTAACTATGGTGAGAACATGAAGAAACTCCCTTACAAGGTTCTTCAGAAGAAACTGTCCCTCTGCGTTCCTAGGCATGATAAGAAAACTCTTATAGTGCAATTTTAAGGGATCACACTCACACAAGGAGCTTAATTATGGTCAGCCACTGAGTGACTGCTTTCTAAATTAGTAAAACCGTGTCTGATCACCACCTGAACTTTATTTTTTAGCCAGTGTCAGAAGAGTTTCAGAATGGAGAAGGATTTGGATATATTGTAGCCTTCAGACCCAACGGAACACGTGGCTGGAAGGAAAAAATGGTGACATCTTCAGATGCCTCAAAGTTCATCTACAGAGATGAAAGTGTGCCACCTCTGACTCCTTTTGAGGTGAAAGTTGGTGTTTACAACAACAAAGGAGACGGTCCCTTCAGCCCTATTGTAGTCATCTGCTCAGCTGAGGGAGGTCAGTTCAACATTAACTTGTATATTATGAACTATATGAAACTATTTTTACATGTGTCGTATTATACCATGCATTTTCAATCTTAAATTTCAAAGATTGAAAGAAGAAGAAGTGCTAAGTAACTTTAAACATGTTTTGCAGAGGAGGTGAACTAACTTGCCAAGGTTACCCAGAAAGCAAGTGATGAAATTTAGGAATAGACTTCAAGACACATAAGTCTTAACCAAAAAAAAAATCTTGTTTGATGAAGGTTTATCCCTAATATGAAATATCTGGTCTTAACTTTAAACTGATCTGTTCTAACAATGAGCAAATAAAGGCTGATATTCTCTAATGTTTCTGAGGTTCATGATACTTTTTTTGATGGGTTAATTGGACAACAGCTCAAAGAGTAAATAAAGTCACTTATGAATGTTCATTTCAATGTTAAAGGGTACTAAAAGTGCACAGAACACAATTTTGTTCTTATTTTTATTAATTTTTCTTCATTTATTTTCTCTTTTTTCTAGTTCATTATTATAAAAGTTCTGAATTTATGTTAATGAACAAATATTCAATGTAAATTATAGGAATAGTTCAGAAGAACAAATGAAAAATATTTCTTGAAAATTTCTGTGTCAACTTGATATAACTCTCGACAGTATTTTGTGAAAAAAAAAAAAAAAAAAAAAAGACTAATTTGTATGAGTAAAAGAAGTTCTGTGCTGACAGGAACCAGTGTATGGAAATTTCCATACACATAAAGGTAAAAAAATGTCATCCACAATAATATTTTGAGCAGCTCCATTACTGGAGCTTACTTAGTTCTGCCTCCTGTCAACAGAATAAAATAAGTACAGTCCTAATACAGATGGGAGGAATTTCATCCTATCTCTACAAAAATGTAGTGTGAAGATAATGGTATTTCATGTGAATCTGTAAGTCATTAAATGCTATTCCATATTATCCCACAAGAAATGTGTGATTTTGGAGCCATGATATAGCAGAGATTATCTGCTACTATTCTCTCTACAGTAATTATAGAGGTTGGAAATGCTGTTTTTGCTGAAAGCAGATCCAGTAATTTGTTTGCATTCCACTGCTTGGATCAGCATTACCAAGTATTCATATTTTTATAAAAGCAATTATGTTTTAAAATGTAAAAATTGCCCAGGACCACTTGTAAGTTTTACAGTTGACTTCCTTTTTCCTCAATGGAGAATGATTCAGTGAGACTGATAGTGAAGTTTTTGTTATTAAACAATTTCATGCTCGAATCAGAAAGTTCAACAAAAATAGAGTTTTTCAAGGGAAGGGAGGCAAAACCTTAATGGATTTTTTTTTTTTTTAATAGCAAAAGCTATTTTAACTCAAACTGAATGATGAATTGTAATAAGTAGTCCTTTGCTTGTTATTTGGACAAGACCAGAAAAGGAATAATCAGTAATATATAAATCAATTTCTCTTTTAAAATATGAACTTTACAAATGATCTGAATAGAATTACTAAAATTAACTTTCTCTCTATGCTCACAGAGACTATTTCTAGAAACCAATATTTCTGATTATATTCAGTTACTTGAAAGTACCTACCCATCACAGCCTTGCTAATTCAGCCTTTGTATATGTCTGTACATTAGACTTTCCTTTGGTAAGAGGAGTTCTATGGGGCTAAAGACTTAAGAAGACTTATATTTGAGGAAAAAATATGGGATCCTGTGACAATAAAGTGCAAAATTAATTTATAAAAAGTTTTTATCCAGAATAAGGCTAGGTGGTATACTGAAAATCTAAAGGAATCATGAAAAAGTTTATTACAGCTGGGCAATATGGAGATGGAGGACAATACACATTTCAGCATGTTATGAAAAAAGGGGGAACTCGTTTTGAAAGATGCATGGACTTTCACAGTTAACGAGCTGAACTACTGAAGGCACATTTTCTCAAGGATTTCTATTGAAGGATTGAAGAGGGGATATTAAATAAAGATTGACAGTACTATATATTATGGTCTTAGGGCTGGTCCAGCAAACTCTCAGATTACTTGCTTTCCATTACACACTCAATTCACTGCTCTGCAAGCATCTAGAATAAAGGTCTAGGATAAAATTATTAAAAGTTAAGGAAACTTTATGTTACATATTAAAAGGTTTCCCACATCTACAGATGGATCTGCAGTTGTTTACTGGCTTAACAATTTGTTTAAGGAATTCTAAAACCTACTGCCTCTGCTAAGCACACAGGAAAAAAACGGCAGTTTGCATAGGACAGGTTCTGGACATGGAAGAAATTTCTAATTTTTTTAAGAGTGAATGCACCTCTCTCCTGTGTGACTGTAACTGCACATTGTGTGCTCTCTGGTCTACATTCAGAGCCCATTTGCGGTGGCTCTGACTTGTGCCTCAGGAAGCAGCTTGGCAGGGCGTATTGAGTAAGATGTTCCCTGCTATGAACACGACTGACTGACCTCTGATTACATGAAGTGTCTCTGACTGAGGCAAAAGGCTTAAAAAAACGACCTTCTGAGTAAAGAATCTCAGAAAACACAAGCATAAGTAAATAGAGGGGCTCTCATCTCTATCTTGAATCAGATATTTAGAAGATAGTATGATGCCAGTGGTTACTGAGGGATCAATGACAGTGATAACCGAAAGTTGAAGGGATGAAAAAGCCTGACTGGTTACAGATGTTTGAAGATCTTTCTTCTCCTTCGTTGGCCTTTTGACTTCATAGGAAACATCACCAGGATATGGCTTATGGGAGTGACTATCCAGGAGCTAAAGATGCAGATGAATGCAACGGAATAATAGAAAATAGAATGAAGAAATAGTTAAAAAGGTTGTACAAAACTATCTGGATAACCCAGGAGGAAAACAAGCAAACATGACTCTCTGGAAAGGATGGCTTAATGCAGTAGAAAAGTTTGGAGGAGGAGTCTTTCCTGGAGATCTTAGAAAGGAAGAAATCAAACAATCAAGGAGAGAAGAAGAAAAAGAGGTCTGATGTTTTAGTGAAGTAAAAGAGATTATCACAGCCAGGGACCAGTTCTGAAGAGGGAATGAGGATGATACACAGAAGATGCAGGGTAGAAAAAGATACACACAATTATCTTCAATAAGAAGGCAGAACAGAAGGACACAATAGACACGTTCCAACACCAGAGAAAGACAAGGCTCAACCTTTCATAAAGGAACCCTTTGATAAGAGAAAGAGACACCAGATCAACATGGAGAGCACAGTAAGTTAGGCTGCCTGCCAGAAAAAAGGTTGCAATGTGCAGGCCTGAGGCTGAAAAGGAGCATGAACAGAGCAGGGAGGAATCTTCTGACTGTACCTTCTGTCAGGAAAATAATGGATTCATGCTAGAACATGAAACAAAGGACTGAACTTCAGTGCAGGCACAGATGATTTTGATCTGTAGAGAATAAAAATTTTTAAGGCACAAGACTGAAAGTAAAGCAATGAACAAAAGCAGTGTTAAGCACTGTTTGTTTTAACATTTATCTATTCTTTGGAGATTTTTCTTGATGACTACATTCCACTTAATTACTGAGGGGCTAATACCAAGACTACTAATAGAAGCTTTCAGTATCAGGGAAATCATATGCAATCTCTAAGTGTGGTTTTAATTCAATGGAAGAGGAAAACTGGGCAAATCAGAAAGTTATCAATGGAGAAGGAAATATGAGAGCATAAAGGTATGATTTCAAGAAGCTGGAAAAGGCTGTACTGATAAGAGTGATGGCCAAGCAGCTTGCTTCAGCAAGCATGACCAGACAAAGTATGAGCTACATAGGAAAGACAAAATAAAAGTAAAAATTGCTGGATGTCATAACATGCTGATGATGTGATAACATATCAGGAAATACAAAACTAGTGTTTGGAGAAAACAGAATATCCTTGGGTTCCACGTCATTTCGGGAAAGGGCAATTAAAGAAACTGGGAGTCGAACTAGGGGTCAGTTGCTGATGGCCCTGATAAATCTGGATGCTGAGAAAGACCTTTCGAGTTTTAGAGAAATATTACAGTACACTGTTATTTATGAGAAAATTTAGCTGCTCAGAGTAGGTTGGATAAAAAATACTACTAATGACCTTGTGTTCTGGCTGTGATAATTAGCAGATTCTTTATCCAGTACTGACTGAGAAGACATAATGGTACTATAGTCTTGTTTTGATGTATAATTAAGATGCTATAGAAAAGCTGATCGTAACAAATAACAGTGGAACAAGTCATCATTAAATAGCAGGAAATTATTTAATAAGCTGGAATTAATAGTTGAGACTAGAAATAAAAGTGTTTTGGAATGTCTCTGAGCCAAAGGTGTAAAATCTACCTGAAGTTTATACAGCAAGAAATGGTACTTTTCTAAGGCAGTGCATTACATCTGAGGATTTAGAAGTGTATCCACTAAAAGATATTCAGATTAAGTAAAAACCATACATAACAAAATAAAAAATAAATAAATAAAAAAGAGATTAACACAAGACAAGTATTGACAAAAATTAAGGTGAAAAAGTATTTTTTTAAAGTTAGGAAAGTATATGAATCAGGAAAAAATTAAAATAATGTATTGGTATTAAAGATAATCAAGGAATGGAACAATAATAATGAAATATTTTATCTTTTTTTTTAATAAATAAGATGATATAGGCAGGATAGCTAATAAGAATGTGAAAGTCTCCAAATTTTTACATCAGCAGTGAAAATTTCTGGTATTGTCAAGTGCTCAGAAATTCAACCCTTTACAATTTAAGCAATGAAGAATTTGCTTAAATGTACTGTAAATGACAATTAATATGTTTTTCTACTCATGACTGGTGCGAAGTAGCCACCTTTAAAGGCTCAAGGACCTGGGGCAAGATCTTTTCCATCCCAAATCAATGAAAATAAAGAACAGTTGGCAGAAATAAATTTTAGTTAAACTATCAAAAAAAAAAGTCTATGTAAGAGCAGAAAAAAATACCTTTACCAACAGACTTGCAGAAGGATGAATTTCTTAAGAATCTGCCTTAGATCACATATGTTTAATATTCATAATGCCAGTAGAAGAACTGGTTATGATATTGCTGTTATTATAACTTCAGGATGCACTGTCAATACAGGGAAAGATCTGAACAATAGGTATGAAAAATGTGGAATAGAGGACTAGAGGAGAAGGAACATGAATGACGTGTAAGTGCTAGGTCAAGTACAGAAGGAGTAGTAACAAGCCAGTCCGTTACAAAATGGGAATCTAATAGCTGGAACTTACCACACAAGAAAGGCTCAATTGTTTTAAATTGTATCAGGGCGTCATTCTGATAAAACTATCACAAAATTTTGCTAAAATCTTATCTACAGTTCTGGTTGCTCATGCTCAACAAAGAACCCAAGACTATAAAGATTCAAAGGACTAACAGGATCATCAGGAAATGAGCAGAAACTAGAAGAGCTTGTTTCTTTTGTCCTAGAAAAAAAAAAATGGGTTTGGTTAAGATACTATGTACAAATTAAGATACTAGAGATGGTGAAGAGCTTTTAAGGGTAAAGGACAATGATGCTCCTTCTTTTTTTCTTTTTTTTTTTTTCTTTTTTTTTTAGCAAACAAAAAGCCAGCAATTCTTTATCCTTGAAGCCAACTGTCCAAAAAGAGTTCAGATCTGCACATTTGAACAGTCACAAGCCAGACTGTGGCTGCATCCATACATCTTCTGGGAACCATCCCTGGCCAGGCATCAACATATCCCTGGGCATATTTTGAGGCAGCACTATTTGGTCAGAGCCAATACTTCACCACAGATCATGCTAACTATTTAATGCTATGGACAACTGTCCATGTTCAGGGTAGTGCCTTGTGTCCCTGTCCCTGTTTAATTTAGAAGTACAGACACAGTCTATCAGCACAAGAATAAATACAAATTAGAACACATGCAGTATAGAAATAGGTGAGAATATAAAAGGAAATAGAAAGACACTTCTGGGAGAAAGAGGGAAGCCAACTTGTTTCAAGATTAGTTAGGTCTTTTATAATGGGATTTTTTTTTAAATGATTGCCACAATAGGTGATACAGAATCAGTTCTGTTAATTTCAGTATCTATCTTCTCCTTCAGGCACTGGATAAAATTATCTTCACAAAGACTGATAATTTTTATAAACAATGTAGTGAATGCTACCAAAAACTTCTAGATATGAAAAAGAGAGCACTGAGCAGTACAAGGTAAAGCCCCAAAACTCTCAGTCTTGCTGTTTAAAACCTCCTGAGGGACCCCAAATGCAGTTCTGTAATACACACAAGATGCAATATTACTGCACAGAGCTTTTTTTCTTGCTTTGTATGGATTTGTACTAATTTATTGAGCCAATGGAGAACCAAAGCTCTCAGTTATCTGAAAGGCATAGGGACATATGACAGCCTTTGCAATTTTGTTCCTTCATAACTTTAAGGTTTTTCATCACACCAGCTAGTGGATGATGTGATACTAAAGAAGACACTGCAGAGTGAAGGATTGTTCTGGTTAGGCCCATCTCCTCTTGTTCTTCACTCTGAGCTCTTATTTAAACAAACAAATAAATTACCCTTTCCTTTTCATTTAGAGGAAAGAATATGTAATTACACACTCTTAAGTACAACCTCCATGTCTTTAACTAAAATCTTACATTCATTATGTTAATTCCTGTAGTACATTTCATAGCTAAAGCTGAACTCCTTGTGGTTTAGGTGAACCTGAAAATTAATAAATCGGCGTATTAGCTGTAAACTATGGTGGATTTCCTGTTTCTGCCAGTTGATCCGTCTGGATTAGATGCTGTAAAAGTTCAGGCAGAGCTGTGTCCACAGATTTATTAAAGAACAAAATCACAATCCTGACATGTAAGAGTTTATTAAGCATTCCTTAATGCCACTACCCCCATGGGAAGTCAGATGTGCAACCAATATTAATAGGCACATCCCTTCCTCACGTGTTGAGGATAACACGTCACTTGGTGGAAATGAAACATTTATACTCATGAAGACAGCAGTGCTCCTCTAAACTTTTAATATAACAAAGCCTGAATTTTATCAGTCCACTTGTCCAACTGCTACTCGCCTGCCAAGGTGAGCAAGGTGTAGGTAACATGTAGGTAAAGCCTTCATGGAATAAGTGAGCTCCATATTCATGCATGACACTCCACTGTGTGATAAATCTGAGTTATTCCATGGAGAATGGAGAGCCACAGCAGGATGTATACCATGAGCAAATGTGCAGGAGAGCAACATTACAGGAGTGGGCTTCAGGATTTTTGCCTGACAAGTAACCGTATTTCACCAGTCCAGGGCAGACTGATCACCGCTTCACTGCTAGCTCATTTCCTCACCTGGAAGTAACCGTATTTCACCAGTCCAGGGCAGTCTGATCACCGCTTTACTGATAGCTCATTTCCTCACCTGTCTAATTATCCTATCTTTTAAAGTCCTCTGCAAAGACACTGGTCAGAAAGAAGGTGAAAATAGAAAGGACTTGAGGAAAATGAGAAGTCCAAGGGCCTGACCAGCAAACAATCAGTCATGTCATTTTTTTTGTTTAGGAAATCAGGCATCTTTTCCCTTTCTAGCACAAGATTCTGGAGAAAGTCTTATCCTGCAGGCAGCCATGCCACCACAGATCTGGTGGAGTCCTCAAACCAGGGACACACATCAAACAGGCGGAGAGGTGTAGGTGAGCATAATGTCTTTTGGCTTTTCTCAAGAATGAAGACAGTTTACTGGAGGTCCCCCGATTATAAGATTTAGGTGGCGGCCAGTCACCAGTGGTGTACCCCAGGGATCGGTTTTGGGGCCTGTCCTGTTCAACATCTTTATTGACGACCTGGATGAGGGGATTGAGTGTTCCCTCAGTAAGTTTGCTGAAGACACCAAACTGAGCGGGTGTGTTGATCTCCTTGAAGGTAGGGAGGCTTTGCAGAGGGATCTG
>NW_010130433.1:43739-49892 GCF_000699245.1 Pterocles gutturalis | reverse complement strand
GACAAGAGGAAATGGCCTCAAGTTGCACCAGGGAAGGTTTAGGCTGGATATTAGGAAACATTTCTTCACTGAAAGAGTGATCAGACATTGGAACAGGCTATCCAGGGAGGTGGTTGAGTCACCATCCCTGGAGGTGTTCAGGAAGCATGTAGATGTGGTGCTTAGGGACATGGTTTAGTGAGTTAGGTGGTGTTGGGTTGGACTTGATGATGCTTGAGGTCTTTTCCAACCTTAATGATTCTATGATTCTATGATTCTGTGATTTATTACTATTTTATAAGTCTCTCTGGCTTTTTCCAGCAAGGCAGCAAATGCTACCACTTTCTTTACCTACATATTGACAGAAGAGGGACAACTCCCCATGATTTTCCTTCTGATAGATGGCTTTTGAGGATTTTTCCACAGAAAGGAATTATCGCAGTCATGGGTCCTGGCTGAAGTCCCAAAATCTCAGCTATGTGGAACTATCTGGAGTCATAATGCAGTTACCCAGGCTGAGGTTCTTAGCTTCAAATGAGAGCTCAGATTTTGAATTAAGGAAGCGTGTAAAAATTCTTTCTGAAGTCAAAATGAGAAGTAGATGGATATTAAGTGATTAGATGGGGAGTCCTGACTGAGGCTCTGTTCCATGGTACAGTTAAAACAACATAAACATGAACAGGCCTGTGGACTTTTTTTTTAAGTTTGATCATGTGGAAATCTTTAAGGATTAATATTTCAGAAAAAAACGATCAGTCTATGTCATAAATAGGGAGAACATAATGAAGGTTAGTGTCTGACTCTTCTTTCTCTTAATTGTCAGTGTCAAAATTCGGGATTCCCTCTCTGAACATCAGAACAATACAATTAGTGTAATTTGTTGTCCTGCTTTATTATAGCCATCCAAAAGACTTATAGATTGAACACGTTTCCTTGAAGTGTGATTGCAGCACATGGAAAGAGGATGTTTTGTGGACACTGCACGCAGCCTTTTTAGAACTTGCCATGCTTCATTTTTAATTCAGTCAGGGAATATTAAAGGGACCATTAAAGATGTTGGCCTTTTTTTTTTTTTAATCAGTATGACCTCGGGCAGACACCTATAGGTTTGCATAATGCTAACATACTAAGAAAATAATATGATTTTAACATCCGTGACCATTATATAAAAAACTAATGAACCTGTCAAATTTACCATTAGATTTAGACACACAGAATAAAGCATGACATTGGAGTGAACAACTGACTGTATTATCAGAAATTATATGGTCCTCATCTTATCCGAATCAATGAAAAACGCTATTTAGTCTCCATAGACTTTTAGACAGTCATAATACACCTTATTACTAAATATAAAATTTCTGTTCTTTTGCTGAACACTTACATTCTCAATGTCTAATGTCAGTGAAACGGCAGTGAATAATTTCTGGGTATGTAAGAAATGCATTTTCTTCACACAAAAAATCCAAACTATTTCTACTCCATTTGTTGAAAACAATTTTTTAAAATATCAGAAGATATTCCGTGTTTCTAATCCAAGCAATATGTAAACCAACCCTAGTGAATGCTATGAAGAGGAAATTATTTCTACATTTATAGAAAAAGTAAAGACTGCCAATCAACATTTTCTGTACATCTCATGTTATTTATCCTGTTGCAATCTTTTCTGACAACAAGGTAATTGCTTCAGTAATACAAAAACTGGAAAATAGCTTTTGCCACACAAATCTCAGTAGTACATAAAATAGAAAGCAAGGTGTAACTATTGAACAGAAAATCATCATATGAGGAATATATTTCTTCATAGCACAGTTCTTTCAGATTGGATTCAGAAGATCATTTCACTTACTTCTGGGGATGTTTTCCTAATATCTGTTACCTGAAAAGTTCCATACATATTTTATGCTTATTAGTAATACTCATTGTTGGTGAGCACCATTTTGCATCACATCAAAAATGCTTCTTTTCCTTAGAAATAAATAAAAAAGAAGATCAAAAAGAGCTGCAAACGTTAAAAATCTGACATCAAAAAGGATGAAAAATTAATACAAACCATGTCAGAGAAAAAGTGTAGGGCAGCAATGCCAGAACAATGCTTGCAATATGATCAGAGAAAGGACACTAGCTAATGAGTCAAGACTGATACTAGGCATCTTACTAAAGCAGTTTGATCACTGAGAAAAATGTATCATTTTAACTCAGTCTGTTCCTTATGGAAATTCCTTTTCTGTAACCCTGTTAAATGAGCCCCAAAAAAACATTTTTTTAGAAAGCTCTTTCATGTGCTTCCCTATAACATAAAAGCCAGGACCTCTGCCTGCCCTTCAAGAGCAGATCAACACATCAGAAATGTAATGAGGAACATTAGGCCAAGGAAGGAATCTCAGCCTCTGCGACTGCGGGGGAACATGGATTCACCTTTTTGCCGAGCAAAGGAACTATACCAGAATTGTGGAGAAATGCCACTACTGTGTGCTTCACTGTCCATGTTTAAGCCTTGTCTCCACCATTTGTCTTAAGTAAATTTTCAGTAATATGTACGTAGTAAAGCAAAAGATCCAAAATATTTCCTTACTCATGTCTCAGTCCAATAGGTGATAATTTTTCAACACTCTTCACCCCCAGTGGCCTAACTGGCAATAGAAATTGGTGATATGCTCAATGGCTGTCATGACAGATCTCTGTGTACATTTACCCAACCTCCCAACCACTGAAAGAAGTTGGACCTCTGTAAAGTGTTCAATGATATGAATGTACAAAGTAGAATATGCTTTTGGCAACACTGTTGGGCAAGTGTGACATGTAAAGCATCTGGCAGCCCTAAGCCTGCCATGTGCACGTGGCCATACCCCAGCAGCACCGAAGGACACCCGCTCTGGTTGGAGGGCAGGGAGGGTCCTCTGCTCTAGATAATCAGGAGGTCAGCACTGCAGAGTGTCCTGTGAATAGCATGGAGATCGAAACATGGACACAGGGTCACTGGTAACAACATGGCAACAAATTCTAGGTCTTAATGCCTTTAGAAAAGTGTGCATCCCAGGCCTAAACCAGTAAATGTTTCACAGCAGAGAGAAGATGGCATGCCCTAAAAACTGGTCCCTGTGACTTCAAGGACATTATAACATAGTCCTAAAAATTTATTTTACATAGCATTTGACTACAGCTCTGGGTACCACCTCTTAGTATAACCCCGGAACAGGACTGACTGGGCACCCTAGCAAGGTATTGCTCATCCTGAGCCGACAGAAGGGCACTAAAAAGCCAGGAAGAGAATGAATGCTCCATTTACTGATGAAGTTAGGCTGATCAAAGACTATGATCTTGGTGGGGGAGCATTTACAAATCTTAAAGTTGGGTTTTTTTTAAATCATAGACAACACATTCTGTCACAGTTTGCTGCACCCGTCATCAGTGCAGGGATATTAATACATAAATAATGAAATTCAACAATAATAATCTCTTCGTCTTGTTCAGTTTCTCATGTTCCCCATAAGTGTCATACGTTCTTGTGAGTATTGCGGTAGAATAAAGGAAGGAAATGACAGTTTCAGATGGAGTGTTTTTGATAAATACAAGCTGTTACAGTGGAGGTTTATTGTTTCAATTTTTCTTAATACAGAACCCACTGCTGCTCCCATCGATGTCAAAGCTACAAGTTTGTCTGTATCAGAGATTCTTGTTGCGTGGAAACATATTAAAGAAAGTCTAGGAAGACCACAGGGATTTGAGGTATGAACACAGAATATTGTAATGAGAAGTCTTGTTGCTTTTGCAAGTGTTGCATTCTGTTAACATGTGCAGTAGTGAAACTTCAATAGAAATTGTGCTCGGTTTAGCATACTTCTGACTAGCTGTAGAACAACGGTCACAGCTGTAGCACTGTAACATCTTTTATTTATTTGTGCTTGAAAACTGTTCAACAACACTTCTTATAACATCTCTTTGACACTTCAAAAAGAGCTGAACGAACTGCAAGTGACCCAGCATGCCTCCTTCACAGGCTGGGGAAGATTAGGTATTGACTGTTTCCAGCTCTAAGTGACCAGTTCAAACTTGTTATTTACTGAGAGTAATCAACACAAAGAACGGAAAGAGCCTCTGCCATCCATGTGCTCTCTCCCACAGTGGCCGGGGGACATCTGCTGGGCAGATCAAAAAAGGTCGGATGTCAGTGGAGGAAGCAGCAGCCACACAGTCCCCAGATAAAGCTCTTGTTAGAGACAGCCCTTCCTGACTTGGGAAAAAGAACCAGCCCTGGTAACACACCTTCTCACGCTTTTTTGATCCAGTTGTAGCTTTGGATCCAGTTTACAATCCAAACTTCCAGGAACGTCCAGATCTAGGAGTAAACTTATCCTTTAGGGCCACCACGACCCATCCTGACGTTTTGGTTCAGGCTATGCTGCTCCTCATGAAATAGCTCAGCTAGACTCAGCTTACTGATTTTGAGGTGCAGGTTACTTGACCTGCTTTAATGCTTTAGGGAGTGCTGACTCTTTCCTGATTCTCTACAGTAACAATTAAAAGAGGGTAAACACGCAAGTCTGAGGCAGATATCAATCAAATGGATGTCTGAAGATATCTTGTGACCTACTAGCACAGTTTCTCCCTGGCAGCACATCCGGCCAAGACGTGGGGCTGGTGACCATCACCAATGGCCTTAGGAAGGAAATGTAGGTGCCCAGGCAGCACCAGAACCACCACACTCTCCAGTACAGCCTGAGACTGAGCAGCCATGACCAGGACAGAACATTTACCCCACAGCTTAGACACAGTCAGTTACCACTTTTTTTGTCCAATTGCTGTAGCCTCTTGATACCTTGGTACTCCCATATTGCTGTCCAGTGCACTATGGGAGTATCTAGGTACTCCCAAGCAGCCTGTGACTATGGAATGTCCTCGCAGGTCACTCATCTGTCCAGATCTCTTTCCCGTATATGTCCCCATGCTGAACTCTGCAAACCCTTTGTCAGTTCTTTCTCACTGTACTTTATCCCCATTCCTTCCTTATGTTAAACATGTTTTTACCCCTTTGCACATGGCTTGCTTCATACAGCAGAAGTGATATCTAACCATTTTACCTTTGGAACTGCTATACATAAAGAGAACAAAACTGTATCTGATAGAGATGATATTCACCTTGCAAATGCTATCCCTCTCCACGCTGAAGTGTTCCACTTGCTACTAACCTTTATCTTCAATTTCCAGGCCAGTATTTTATCCTCTGAAATAACTTACTTGCTGCACCCTGTCTTTTTCTCTTCAGAAAGGTGGCTGTTTTGTTACTCCCTCTCAGATGTCTTGATGTCTTTTAAATTACACCTACCATTTTTACTTTTATCCTTATTTCGTTGATCACATTGATTCACAAAATGTTCTATTAACTTTGTTTTACATTTCAAAATAAAAATAGATTTTCTTTCTAAAATTGAAAATTGTTTCCCTAGAAACTTATTCTTTCATAACTTGAATGTATTTTGCTTTTACCTGTTTGTCATATAACACTTTCCTTTGGTCTACAGGTGTGTCCTAACAATAGGTGTCTGTTACAGGTAGGACAGTGGGCTCTCTTTGTGTCAGAGGTGGTCTTCCTGACTTGGAAACTGTTTAGACCTTCAGAGTTCAGCAACCTCCGACGCCAACAGTAACACTCACCTGCTCTTTGTCTCTCACAGATTTCTTAGGAATGAATTCAGAAATTGTTATTTATGCAACAGGCATTATTAACATTGAACTTTATTAATAATTTGGCTCCTCATGGTGCTGTACACCAACTTTAGGATTCCTGCATGAAGATTACAGAGTAAATATTTCAAGCCAGGGACCCTCAGCTGGCAAAAAAAAAAAAAAAAAAAAAAAAAAGAAATATAAAACTGACATATTTCACTGCCCCTTTCTACCTCATCCCATGAGGGATTTAAAGAAGCCTTCTGAGGTACTACTTTTATCTGGGGACAGGAGGGTGGGTTTTTTCATCATCCCTTTCCCCCTACTCCCCCCACCCCCTTTTCCCTCTTTGTTCATTTAGCCAGAATTTCTCTGCCCACTTTCTGACAGATGGATCTTTCAGGGAGTAGGATGTTCTTTTCTGTCCTCATTCCCAGGAAGAATTATGATCAGAGCAGCCCTTACTCAATAAACAGAAGAGTAAATGCTGGTTTCCTGCATAATTCA
>NW_010130433.1:42543-43708 GCF_000699245.1 Pterocles gutturalis | reverse complement strand
AGAACACAATTCAAGGACGGTATTGCTAGATCTTTTCGGTTCCATTCTTGGGAAGGATTTCATCAAAAAGGAGATAATGACTTATAGGATCAGTATAGTGAGTCAGTGCATTACAGTATTCACTTAGGAACATTAATTCCATGCTATCAACCCAATTTTGCTAACATATTGACGGTTTCTCTTTAAACCATCCCCTTAGAGCAAAAAGGAAGGATTTGTATAGCAAGACAATGGGGCTAAACTTCCTCTCTTCAGAAAAACAAAAGTACACAGCAGTTTTATGCTTTCTGTATGATTCACTTTCTTCAGACTGTAAACACTATTTTAATTTTAAAAATGATTCTGAAAGTTTTATCATATGTAGTACAGTGCAGAACATAGCCTGTAGTACGCCCTTAATCCACAAAGAGCAAATAGATAATGTACAGAAATCCAATGACTTTGATAAAAAGATGAATGATTTATCTTTTCTTTTTTTAACACTTATTTCCTAATGTAGAACTCTCGGGGACCACAAGTAAAATGTTGACTTAAATTCAAATTGAATGCAAAATAATTTGACTAGCCACTCTGTTTTCATGTCTCAATTTGTATTCTGCCTGCAGTCACCACAGCAGTGACAACCACCTACATGGTCTTCACATTTCCTGGCCTTTTAGCAACAGCATTATAAAAGGGGGGGGGCTGTTTTTTTAGCATTTGAACGTTTGGGCTCTAATCAACAAAAGTGACAGAATATTTACTACACATGGACAAGTTCGCAGTGACCCACTTTCACTCCGGCCATGTTTGCACTTTGTACTAAGGAGTAATGAAAGGCAAAGTAACTTGTCCAATTTCACATTGTCATCCCTGATAGGCAGTGTTAGCTGTTATGTCACATGAGTTTTATGCAAGGTTTGCTGTACTCATTTGCATCTTCCAAAGCAAATATTATTCTTGACTTCAGTACAGGTTTGTCAGCTGTCCGCCCGACCTTACTGAATATATGCCAGCTGCACTCTGATAAATTAGAAGTAGCTTGAAAACTTTGTCAGAATGGTAGAAAAATACAGTGTGTGGTACATACTTGTTGTTTAGAATCCATAACCTGAGGGTTATAAATTCTCTTTCAGCCCTAGGCAATATTTTCTTTGTCACTCCCTACTGTTAGGGAAGGGAAAGA